>NC_090780.1:7417500-7707500 GCF_040054535.1 Antennarius striatus | reverse complement strand
TGTTGAGAAATTTTGATATGATTTAAAATACAAATAAATATTTTTCTGGTCATTTCAGATGTCATTTAGGTGGATTATCATCTGATAATTACAAAGCACAAATCACAGCCATTCCATCATAATTTTAATGAAACACTCAGGAAATGATAGAGAACAAGAGGAAGAAAACAAACAGAAACATTTTTAATCTACATTTTATATAATGATAAATTCTATTTTAAATAAAAAGATAAAAGCAAAATTGCATTAATTACATTAGAATTCTATTAACTGGTATTTCTGTGTTATTGAAAGCAAGAAATGAAGTTTGTTTCTTGTAAATTATCCAATGTGTTTCCTATCACAAGTTATTTTATGGATTTGTCTGGACTGTGATCAATACAAACAGTCTCAGCTTGCCACATATTTTACATGCTGAGCCTGTTTGTATTGCAGCATACATGTTGTGTTTGCTGCATGCTGGGATCCAGAACCATACAAGATGTGTAAATGCTGATCGATGTCAGTTTAACATCCAAAATGTGATTTTTATTTGAGTGATATGATTTTGTCTTAATAATAAAGAATATGCTATAAATCTAAATATTAAGACTGAAGACTAATTATGGACTTCTGTGTTTAAATATCAATCAAATAAATTACTGGTTTTTTTAAAGTACATATTTGTCATTTTAATAATGACATTTAACTGATCTAAAATAGAGAATTCACTTTTTGTAGAATTTATTGAAATTCCCTTACATCTCTTAATAAGATTTGATACTGACGTAAATTTATTTTTTTCAGATGTGTTACGGAACATGATTTGTGAAAATGTGGAGAAATCTCTTTTTATGTGCTCATATTTTAACCACATGTACAAAATGTGACTTGTTGAGATATACTGCAAGTAAGAGGAAAAGATAAATAACACAGTGCATTTTAAAAGTGAAGCTTCAATGCCCAGCAAAATTGGAATGGTGTATAACTTTTTCCCATGGCAAAGACAATAAATGACAATCACAAACACATGCATGGGATTTCAGCTGTACGGTCTTATTTCCAAGGCTTTTTTTTGAGGAGTCTCTGTTTTCCTCTCACTGATTGGCAATATTTAATCATGGCCAAATAATGACCATTTAAGAACACAAAGAGACTGACTGCCAGCAACTCTGAAACATCATCAGAGAAAACCACATCATGCAGAGCAAGGACTGAGCCAACATACAGAGAATCAATTGTTCTTGCTCAGTTGTAAAATGGTGATCACTGTAAAAACAGAGAGGTCTCTGATCAGTCTGTAATACATTCATTCATTTTCTTGAAGGTGAGACAATCAGTCTCATCTTCAGCTGCTTACAGGTCATTCTGGATCTTATCCCAGCTGTCCATGGGCGGAGGCCAGGTACAGCCAGTTTATGGCTGGGCCACATAGGAAGACAAACACCCATTCACGCTGTGGTCAATGTAGAGTGACCAATTCACCATGTTGCACGTCTCTGGTGGTGGTTTTATTGTTTCTTTCTCTATGTTGTGAGTCTTGTGCTCTCCTCTTTAGATAAGATAGCAAATGAGATTTTACAGCTTGTTATGTTTTTGTAAGCACACTATCTGTTTATAAAGTTGTCAAATTAATTCTGAGTCACCTTCAAAAGATTTTCATTTTCGTGTGACCTGCTTCCTCATCTTCTCCAGCTGGTGGCCACAAAGATCGATCAACATACTTTACTTTCAGCTCCCACTTCACCTCTGACCACTTGCACAATGAAAATGTGCCCTTTTTAACTCCGTATTTAGAAGATGCAGACAAAGATACACACTCACTCTGTTAGTGAAAGACGAAGGCCGGCGCTGCTGATGGGGGTATCCAGCAAACACAAAATCTCACAAACACCTACACATGTAACTATATGTATCAGAATGCTGCGTGTCCTGCTTCAGGTTTGTTACACCACCTACAAAAATGCAAAAATCTGAATCAAGCCAAGCCCCTGCTCCACGCACCGCTGCTCTGCTGATATGAAGGGGGGTGATACGCTCTTCCTGGGGGTGAAAGTGGTCGTCAGATGTGTTCCACTGCAGCAGATAGTTGTGTAGCGTGAAGGGAGGGCCCATCAGGATGCAGGAGTTACCTTTGGGCTTCAAAAGAAGCAGTCTGGTCCTGATCACTGTTAGGCTTACCCTCAGTTTTCCCTTCAATGACAGTGAATGACAGTGAGCCTCTATGTGTTCTATTAAAGCAGGCCGTGCTGGCATGGTTTTTTCATGTAGACCCTTTGTTGTAGCAGTAAACCTAAATTTGTATGTCAAGGTACGATCAAGCAATGGATTCATGTTTAAAGAAAAATAAAATTATTGAAATAAACTGAGCAAAAAAAAAAAGCCCCACACAGAAGAGTTCAATAGAAAACAGTCCACTGCCGTTATGTGTGTAGTGTGGTGCATGGGAAGAGTGTGACTCATACCCAGAGACAGCAAACTGAACTGTGCTGCATCATTCTTGACAACATCAACCGATCGACTGTTGTGGACTATTTCTGCTGGTTGGACAACAATGGTGTGTTTTGATCAAACACTGCATCAGTATTTTAATCGGTCTGCAAAGACAGAACATTTGAGAGACTGACAGTCCACAAAATTATGACCAACACCAGTTGTTTTATTATATTAGTTTGGTCAGACAGAGACAGACGCCTGAGTGCATTCTTCAGCACATATGTGCAGCACATGGAAGCACATCATTTTCATACAGCCACATTAAAATACAAACCACACCAAATTAAAGTCATATAAGATAAAAAAGAGGATCATATAAACATTTCTTTTTTGTCGGTCTAAGTCTGCTCTGCTTTCAACCCAAGAGGCCTCTACTGCATGGTAACACAATAATCTGCATCTTATTTATGATGGACACATACGATGCTATTGACAGTGATTATGCGGCTCAACAGAAAATTACCTTGTTTGTTTCTCTCTCTTTTACATGACAACAAACAAAGTCAGGCTCAATTTACCTCAAAGAGGAGCTCTTTCAATTCAGATAATTTTATTTTGACAGTTCAAGCTAGGATGTTGCAAGAAAGACAGAATAACTGTATTGGAGAATCATCACTGTAATTTGATCCGTTTTCCCTTCTAGCTCGAGATAACAACTGTCCAGTAAATAATACTGAGCGAAACAGAGAAAAAAAATCTCATGTATTTGTATTATAGATATTGAATTAAATGTGCCAGAAGTTTCAGACTCAGACTCAGGTCACCTTATTGTCATTCTGACCATTGCATGATTTGAACACAACACCATGGCTGAATATGATTAAAATAGTATAAGAGAGTAGAATAAAATCGATCACAAGCTGAAAGAATGAAAGAAAAAAGTAAGATAAATATATAGGAATGTTAATATAGGAATGTTAAAACTTAAAATTTACACAAGTACAGCTGAAGACAAAATGGTCTTTAGTGAAGATACAGCAGTTTTTTAGTTTACTAATATTGACAAATTTATATACTGTATATTGATAACACATTTATGTTAACTGTAAAAATTAGAATTCAATATATAGAAGAAATAAATTATGGTACAAATAGAATTCAAATAAATTTTTTCATTTTTAAGTTGTGATGTTTTATGTTACTTTGTAGTTTACTGATCAATAGTTGGACAACAACCAAGAATAAATCAACCTTCAGAGGAAGCTTCAGACGTATTGTGTAACTTTACTTTAACATCTGATTAAGTTCATATGGTGCAAAATGTAGGTAATAAAACCATCAGAAACAAGAATACTGTCAACAGATTGAAAATATACTAATCGGTCATTATTTGGTCACACAAATCCTCATTTAAAAAACTATTATTTTAATCAAGTTTGATTTGCTTATCGGATTAAATTGAGCTTCTGAAATCAGGTTGATATGGTGATGGTTTCATGATGTCAGAACTTGAGGGACTGATATGGAACAAAATATAAGTACCTGAAGATGTGTGTGTGTCGAAATTTTGCTGTACCTGTGAGAGCAGCTCACAGATGAGGCAAGTCCTTATTCATCTGCATATTCATGTTGACAACAACGCCTGTCTTATAGAAATTATATCATCGAAATCAAATATGCCATTTAATAAAAATCTGATTGCTGCAGCTCTTTTTTTAAACCTACAGACTCACATTTGCACGATGAGTCAGAGGAGGACCGGAACCAGAAAGAAACACCTCCCACCTGATCTACATCTTCACAGTTACTCTTTCTCTCTCTGTGTGTCTGTCTGTCTGCCTCTCTCTCTCTCTCTCTTTCTCTCTCTCTCACGGGATGATGCTTCCTTCAGGAACCTATAGGGTGTTCTGGTTTGGGTTGCTTGACCTGCCTTAACATCACTAAAGAGGAAGACAAAATTCAAACCAATCATAGCGTGCCAGCTAACTGAGTCACTGTAGCAAACACTCAATGAGCACACCGCCACCATTGCCCACAAGGAAAATTTTAAGATCATGGCAGAGTGAAAGATGATATAACAGCAATTTATTTTACAGAAAGCTCTGTGCTAATTTTAAAAAAAATAATTTTTGAACATTAATTTGAATTCATCCATGTTGTTATCACAATATATCATAAATAACGACAGGAAATTGAAAACTACCTATTATTTTAACCAGTAGGAATGTTGATAATATGGTGTTTTGCTGCATTTTTATTGCCTTTTGGGGCTACAGAAAAGGAAGTACTCACATTCTTGTGCAATGATTGCAAAAATAACCAAAATCACATTGACATGCAAATCTAAAATGGGGAGAAAGACGGGCCTGTTGTAAAAAAAAACCAACTAAGCTTGACCAAACACCAGAAAAAATATGTAATAATTGTGATTGTTTGTGTGTCTGTGTGTGTGCGTGTGTGTGTGTGTGTATATATACACACTTATATACACTCCATGAATATCTGATTTGCTGTCAGACACAGAGACGTTGTAGCCCATTCATCTCCACAGCAGCAAAGTCACAGTTCTATGCCTTTAGATATTCCGCTCATTAGGAGACCACCTTGTCAGAGCGTTTAACCCACAGCGTGCAGCCAAGAGGCAATATCTGCACTTTGATTCTGAAAGGCGCAAAGGTACACACAATAATCAGATAAAGAAATAAACACCGGGGAAATTTTAGTATATTGATTAGGCTCTGCACAGACAGGAAGACAATTCAGCAGTACAAGTCTGCACACTCAGGTGTTTTTAAATTGGCAGCAAACAACATAGTGAGGGTATTTTGCCTTGTCGAGTCTGGGTTTTAATGATTCTGTTCAATTAGGCTCTTGTGACACAAAAACAGAATCAACCCTGGGCATTTTACTAGCTTCAAAGCCGCTGAGCTATTCACTGATACCGCTAACAAAGTGGATTTGCCAACAAGTTGCACTTTTAGTGTGACTGTGCACTGCTGTTAGTTTCATTATTCACATGTGAGCTCCCAGTGCGATGTTAGAGGAGTCTCGGTGAATCAAAGCACAGCCCCAAGACACGGACTGTAACAAACACTGCTGTTGCGTGCAGCTGCTAATGCTGCTTTGAAAGCACCCAGGCTTCTGAACACTGACTGAAATCAGAGGCACAGATCAGTAAGACTATGTCTATATTATAACAAAAAACACATACGAGTGTGAGAATGGAAATCTTATCTCATGGTCTTCAAAACACACATGAAAAAAAAAACAGCAAACAGAAATATTGTTCCATGAAACCGCTAAATAAATAGTTAGCCAAATGTTCAGATTTCATCATTAGAGCTATTAGATTATGTGTGGGTTTCCAAATGTGACAGTTCTCATGATGTGCAATCATGTTGGGATGGGTGCAGATGATGTGACAGAGTTGGACGTACAACGATCAAACGCGGGTGGAGAGAGTTAATATGAACAGGAAAATAGAGCGATGACTGGGTATGATCGCTGCTCAGAGCAGGAATGAAACCGCAAAGGTGATCGTATGCACTGGTGAGCGAACTGTGACTCACGATGGGTGCAACAGAGTGAACTGCAGGAACAGATGCACATGAAAAAGCAGAAACATTCACAGGGTATACTTTCACGCCTCTTTTAGGTTCCCACCAGAGCTATATATTCTTAGATTGTGGTAAGGCAACTGTAGACATCCGTGATTATTTCTGTAGCCTATAATGATTTTTGAGTTGACAGCTGCCTCTGCACGAACTCCGAAATTAATAACTTTACAAACTCATGGCCGGTAATTAGCTTACAATAAAGATTATGATCATAAGTGTTATCTTCCACAATGTATAACGTTGCCTCTTCTCCACAGAAGATGTTTTTGAACATGCAGTATTTTAGGGACCTTCACAGCTCCCAAAAAACAAACCACAGGAGGTTAAAAATGGAGGAGCACCTCGTTGGCATGAAATTCCAAAGGGTGCAAAGAAAACACAAATTAAATTTCATACTTCAGTTTGAACACATTTCAGAGAGGTTTTTTCTCCTACTATGAAGTTGTCTTGTTAGTAGAGGAGAAAGGGCACTAAAACTAAGATAGTATAAGTGAGACTTAAAGCTTCTACTATATTCATCAATTTGCATGCAAAATATGCAGTAACCAGTTTTTGTCTTTGCAGAAGTGACACAAGATCTGACTGAAGATGGGTGCAAAGACCTCTGTGGTCACTTGTGCTCTTCCTTTGAAGGCTTCCTGTCTGCTGCTGCTGAGACATTTGCCACCACGTTTACCTGTCCTACAGACCGCCACAGTGACACAATTAACGCAAAGGACCTCGTTTGACACCAGCATTGACCTACAATTAGACACATGTGGCTGCTTTAATGACATTAGTTGGGAATACTGTGGAGGAAATGTAGTATAGGTTTAAATTAGATGACATTAGATTAGATCTTTGATAAGACTAGATTTTTAATTTTCTAGTGTGCTCTCTTGACATCTAGAATATTCATAATGACATCCTCACAAATGTTTAAATTACTCCTATACAGAATACTCACACACAACTCATCCATTGAACTATCAAAATAAAATAGAACAAAACAGTTATTGTCATTCTGGATTTCTTGAATTGTGTTATTTGACTCACCTACTGTGGACATGACTACTAACAAATATGTGTAATTATTATCACTGTGTGACACATATGCCTTCAGTCCTGTCACCATGACTCTGTTTTGCCTATGCTCTCACTCCTTGCATGTATCTGTTGCACTGGAAGCAGCACTAATGTTGGTGGGAAAGGTTAGCTTGGTTTTTGGAGTTGGCCCTCTGCCTCCTCCTGCGGCCCGTGCCTGGTTTCCGTGTAGCGAGGGATCGGCGCTGGAATGCAGTAACGGTCACAAAGGGACCCACGCACTCACCACACTGTGAATCAAAACCCAAACTCCACTTCATTAGAGTCCTGTCATTGCAAAAACTCTCACACCACTCTATAAATACCCCTGTCTCCCCCCTCCAAATTTGTTTTCCTTCTTTTTTCTCTACACATGAAAATGCTCAAGTACGATTTCAGCTTTCTGATGTGGCTCTTTATTTTGTACATTGGTGCAAGAAACCACACAATAGTGGCTCCTTTTGAATATTAAAACTTTCTCTGACGGAGGACAAAGGTTCTGAAGTTTTTTAATAGGGGTTCATGCTAAATAAAACATCTCTTTGAGCTTAACAGCTATACAATGTGGGATTTGGTTAAGTTTTAACTTTCAGTTACTAGCTTTGGCAGATTTTGTGGGTGAAACAAATATGCCTGGTATGCTACCGACTTTGACAACTTCAAACATCTGCATATAAGTTCTATTAAAGGTGTTTTATGGGGTGTTCTTATCCAAGGCCAAATGTCTTCATCTGAGTCCCCGTAGCATTTCTAAAAATGCATAATGAAAAGATGGAATAATTCAGAGAAACCTACATTATAACTGATCAAGCTCATCACGTAGAGATGTTCACTGCACTGTAAAACTAAATTTACAGTGACATGTGAATAGCATTCTACTGCATCAATCTAGCGTCACAATGTAAACTACAAGGACCAATATGTATGATTAAAGCATGAATTCCAGAATGAATAAATGAATAGCGATGCATTATTTACAGTTAACAACAGAGCGTGATGAAGGTGGAAGGTGAAAGACAAATGAATTAACTAAAATATGAAAATAAACAAACACGCCATAATCACATCTTTTGACAAAGATGTCCAGATCTATAATGATGAGATAATATAATATAAATCAATATAATCACGTAAATTACCATTTTCATGATACCCTCATCAGAAGGGGAAACAGATGACACATGTACGTACAGGTTTGATAGGAAAACGATACACAGTATGTTTTCCACTGGATGGTAATGGAGCATTTGTGTCCTATTTCTCCCTAAAAATGTCAAAATTACTCAAGAATTTTTGTATTTTTAATACTTCTTACATTTTCTTACACAGTGGCATCTGAATGAAATCTGGCTTAAGTGCTTTGAGTCATCGGTGAAACAAGAAAGATGTTGTTACAGGAGACCTCGTTCATTCTATTAGTATAACAGCAAAGATCTGTCATCATTCAATCAAATACATTTAGACATATTTTATATGTTATTAATATGGAGTGAGTAACTGATAGATCACACACACACACACACACACACACACACACACACACACACACACACACACACACACACACACACACACACACACACACACACACGCCAACAACAACTGAAGAATAATTGCAGTGTTTAATATCAAATTAACTGATGATAATAATGATTATTCCCTGTTGGGAATAAATAAGACATAAGGACAGTTTCAATAAAATCAGAAAGTGTAGCAGGTTCCTAAACCTGAACTGGCCCCGTTGCTTCAGATTCAATCCCTCAGGCTGATGAATGAGGTCCAATACATACACTAGTATCAGAATATACTTCGCATGATAATGACAAATGTTTGGCTGTATGAGATCTGACAGTCAGTCCCAGCGTGTTCAACGTACAGATAGGGCGCCATCATCTGGTATAAATCCACATTACATTCTCAAATTCACAGATGAGGACAGATGTGACCACTTGTGACCTCCAAGGCTTTGAAACATGGAAAAGATGCCTTTCTAATGGGTCACTCTACTTTTATTTTCATCTTCTCCCTCTCAGTTGTTCCTTGTGTGTCTGTAAACGCTTCCTGCCCTGTTCGCTCTGTTCCTTCCTCCCTGTTTTGTTTCCTCGCTTATTTCTGTCCTTTGAGCAAACACACACGTAAACACAGACAGCAGAAAGAGGAACACACATTAGTCATGTGAGTGTGTGTTGACACAGTGAGGACATGCATCTGTTAATGCGTTGTAGGACTCTCCTTTTTTGGGACAAAGCAGCACCCGTGATGTGAATTGTTACATTTTAGGGGGAAGACTGGCCTTAAAATTAGATTAAAGTTAAATTAGGATTAATTCTAAATTAAGATTAAGGTTATATTAAGATCATAATAACATTAGAGTACAATTTCTTTAAGGTTACGGTCGGAAATTGTATTGTCTTTTTCTCTTTTCTTTCTTTATATGTGTGTGAGTGGATGTGTGTGTGTGTGTGTGTGTGTGTGTGTGTGTGTGTGTGTGTGTGTGTGTGTGTGTGTGTGTGTGTGTGCACATGTGTGTGAGAGACAGAGAGAGAATTTGTACTGTGCATGTGAATACTGAACCAACGCCTTGAAAAAGAAACTAATTAAAGTCATGGATAAAAATGCAAAGGCAGCAGAAACGACCCTGAGAGTGTGTGCATGTCATTACTGACCTAGCCCAGTCGGAGAAAAAAATGATGGCAAGCACAGAGAGTGAAGGAAAGAGAGAGAGAGAATAAAAACCTCAACCAGCAAAATAATGTATGTATATAAAAAAGACTCAACAAGAAGAATCGTTTAAAAAGCAAACTTGGGGAGTTTAAGAGGATCTTTGATGTGTATCAGAAGAGAAAAGCAGCCTTGCGACTGGGACGACAGTAATTTTAAGTCGAAGCAGAAGGCTGACTGGCTGACTGACTGTGGGCTTTGATGGCGTTGGCTGTTTGAAGTGGTTTTCGGGGGATGGGAGCAGTGTGTGGTGTCAGTGGGACAAGGGAGGCAAACCTGGAACCCGGGCTGGGAGGAGAAGAGGATGCATAGATGGAAGGAGACTGGAGGAAAGCAGGAGGAGGTGATTAAAAACTGAGAAGGAATAAAGGGATTGGGGAAGGAAGAGTTGAGATACACGCAGATAACACAAAGGGATGATGAAAAAAGAGGAGAAAGAGAGAAGACAAAGCAAGAAGAGTGAGAGGGAATGTCACACAAAGAGAATAGAGGAGTGTGGGGAGAGGAGAAAAAAAGTCAACCTCCCAGTTCTGTAACTGAAGTTCGGAGCCCCATCCCAATATCAGACTTGGACACATTCACACCTACCTATTACTTATATGATCTGGATGACGCAACCTCTTTCTGATATGATGCCAGGTTGCATTATGACTTACTCACCCCTTCTATCCCTCTTGCAAAACTGAACACATGCACCATATAATCATAACTAGGCTGTTTCCTTGAGGTACCGAAGGCGACTGCATAGCCAAAAAGTATAAATACCTTGTACTCTCTGTCTTTTAAATTTCTTGTGTTAGTGAATGGCCTTTCATTTAAAACTGTCCCCTGGCCCTGTCAATGCAATGCTGTTAAAACTATCAGAGATAAACTTTTAAAAATGTATGTGATAACACTACCAGTGCATGCTGACTGTTTATTTGCATTACTTCCTCTCTAGCACGAAATGCTTCCTGTGAATGGATCCTGATCCTTATCATACCTGAGTTACCACACATTAAAATTCATGATCTAATATTACATATTTCCATCAATCACAGACACATTAATGATGTCCATTACAGTGCCTGCATTTTTTAGACACTTGCAAAACAGAAAGAAATGGCTGAATGAGAACATATTTATTGACTAATCCAGCAATGATGAAATGATCCCTTGACTTCCTTGTTGTGTTGAGAGGAGACAAATTGTAAAAACAGTAATTCCAAAATGGTTGGAAGATCATTTAAAATATGAATAAAAACACAATGCATTGATTTATGAAAATAGTTAATTTCATTAAATCTATAATATATTTAACAGTTAAGTAGATACATTTTTGTTTTTTATTCATAAATGTATGGTCAGTCTGTATTTTTGCTCACGTGTTTCTTAAATGTCAAGACAGTTTCATGTTTACAGTTGTGTTTCATCACCTTTTCTGTTCACAACATTCAGTGTTTGAGAAGAAGACACTAATTGTAAAGTTCTGCAAGTAGAACTTTGTCTTATTATGGTTTGATATATGATTTGAGCTGCTCAATAGTCCGAGGTCTCCATTGGTGTATTTTGGATTTCATAATGTGCCGCACATTTTCATTGGGGGCAGGTCTGAACTGCAGACAGGCCAGGGTCGTGAATTCATTGTCTTGCTGAAACAAACAGGAAAGTCCCTGAAAATGCCGTTGTCTGTCTGGATGGCAGCATTTAAGCATTTATGGTGCTTCACAGAAATCCCAGCTACCCATTAGCAGTATCACAGCCCTGATGCCATCACAGATCTCTGCTGGTCTTGGAAAAGCTAAAACATTGAAATGAAAAGCTGATTCCTCTGAACTAATGGGCTCCTTTCCAATTCGTTTCAGTCCAGCGTGTTGGTGATCTATGGTTTGTCCTTCACATTAAAGTTCATCTGAAGTTGCTTTTCTACAGTAATGAACTGTGTTTACTTACAGTGGTTATCCAGAAGACATTTCTCCAGATTCTCTGAATATTTTGATGATATTTTGGGCTGTAAATGGTTGAATCCTCAAATTCCTTGCAGTTGTGCATTGAGAAACATTATTCTTACTGTTGGACGATTTATCCACATGGAGTCTCACAGTGGTGAGCCTGTCAACACGCTTCCTTGTGAATGACTGGGACATTCGAGGGTGTTCCTTTTATTCTCAATCATGACACGACCACACAGTATCAACTAACTAATAATCAAATAACCTCTTTACCAATCAAGTGTTTTTGAGGACAGTTATTCTGCTGCTCTGTTCCAGATCTCTGACACATGTCACTACATCATCATGACATTTAATGAAATTGCTGAAACTATTGAGGCACCCGATAAATGTGAGAAAGGATTTGGAAATTATCAGATTTGTTTGTTTCATTATTCTTTAACACAGCATCCAAAATGTTCTGGAACCAGGTATGTGAAATAAGATGTTTAAAGCTAAATAAACAAAGAAAGAGAGGGAAGGAGACAGGGTGCCGGGGAGAAGGGAGGGAGGGGGGTCAGATAGATATTATCATAGCGTAAAATATAACAGCTTCATCATTACAGGTGGGCCTAAAAATCAGTGAAGCATATTTGCTTCATGATGGAATGCGTTAACTCCCCCCCCAGGTAACTGTGTGTGTGTGTGTGTGTGTGTGTGTGTGTGTGTGTGTGTGTGTGTGTGTGTGTGTGTGTGTGTGTGTGTGTGTGTGTGTGTGTGTGTGTGTGTGTGTGTGGGCTGTGCAGGTCAGAGGGAGGTGTTGGTGCCAGGTTATCACAGGTACAAGAAGAGACGGGGAAGGAGGGGAGCTGGCTCGTTCTCTTCTCCCATGAATTTCTTGCTTTAAGTCCAAGTGTAACTTTTTTTTCTCACCTGGGTTGACAGAGGTTATGATAGAGTGGACAGGAAGTAGACAATGCTTTGAAGAGGAATACCAGGGTGGAGTTGGTTTCTGTGCTACTCTACATTTAAAACCATCGGACAACCATATTTGTTGAGATTTTAAAACTGTTTTTTACACTTCTTTCCATATTTCTGTCTTCTGTTGGGCTTCTGTTAGCAAAGAGCAAGTCTTGTTTGAGTAGCCAAAAGGAGAAAATGACTGCTTAAGAGTTTATCACTGATTATTTAATAAACAGACAGTATGATGTCAGTTATTTGGATCAATTGTTTTCCAAGCTCAGACTACCGGAGATTAAAATCTGTTTTGGCATCATGAACATAAAGAGAAATTGAGCAAATGTCTTTCCTAATTTTAAACACGCACACTCACACAAAAAAACCGACACTCATGTGGTGCAACATCTTCAAATTAACAGAAGACCAACATGCCAGGTCAGCAGTTTTTAAAATCTACACTAAAGAATAACATTTCCTCTTCTGCCCTTGCATTTTCAACCTGACAGTGATGTGCAAAATGGACCATGGCATCATTTTTCCAAAGAACTACGTTCTGAAATTTTACACAGCAATGGTCATCATGGCATTTTGGTAGTGCAATCCCCTGAATGACAGCAAAGGCTTTTCGTTTCATGGAACATTCATTGTTATTTAAATGTTATCATGTACCACAGTAAGACTGTAAAGAAAAACAAAAGCAAAGGGCTGAACAATGGATGAGGAACGGTTTGTGAGGCATTGTCAGCATGACTTGTCTATTCAGATACATGCAACAGGAGGTGAGATCCATCTCCTGTCGACAGCAGAATGCAGGCTCTAGTGTTTACTGCCGCGGGATTGCAACATCATTTGTCATTTGGGGTAAATTAAGATTAAATCACTGCAAGATCCTCTCCGATCTGAGTTTGGCAAAAGTCACAAGAGGTGAAGAAGCAGAAGTGCCAAATACTTTCTGGTTCCAGCTCTGCTCCAGATTTGCTGTATTTACACTGACTTCATTGGAAATAGAACTACTTTGAGTTTCAATTAGTTTGAAGGTGTTATCATTGCCAGTAATAACTTCTTTGCTATGGACCTGCATGTTTCCAGCTGCAGGAATAATGCTTATTTAGTGTAACTCCATCAGTTGAAGTAACATAATAACAAATGGATCTGGTTAGTTATGGATTTTAGGAACTGTCTGTAATAAAACCTCTAAAAGTAATTTTCTCATCAGATTTTCAGAAGATACAATTATTCTCAAACTAATAAATACCAGTCTGTAGTTATGTTCCTATATTGATCTTTTAAAGCGAACATTAATTCTCATCTTAACATACAGTGTTATCTTGTTCCAAAAAAATCACATACCATGAAAAACTATTTATCCATATAACCAACGAAAACTGTAATCTTCTTGCTGTTACTTTAAACAGAGCTCTTTTTCTTCTCGTGCTTCTCTCTGATGTTGAGAAATCAGATCATTTTGTTTGTAAGCCTTCAGATCGTGGATGTAATTCACAACTAAACAGTTTAATTGATTGTTTCTTTTTCAAAGCAGCTGTTTGTTCTACAATACCTTTAATGATCTAATGTTGACTGGAAGAACAACATGTGCATGAAACAAAGTAAAAAAGATGGAAATTCAACCAAAATAAAACAGTTGATTTTTTTTTTTTTAATCATTCAAATTATAAGAAATAAGTCTTGGAGTTGGAGAGAGCTGTAAATGATGAGTTGAAGCAGGAGAGGCACTAATCACGCATGAGGTTTTCTGGCCTCAGGCGTGATCAAGACAAATCCTAAATGAACGCCTCCTCTTTCCTGACAGTTGCTGATACCAAGCACATATCAAACTGCTCCTCCTTCACCCTGCTGCTTCGCTATATTAAGTTCCTTTGCTAAATGCCGGCACACTCTTAGCCAGCTGAGTGGCTACATCGCCCTGCCAGGCTGCTTTCCTCTCACGTCTCACCCCCCACCCACTCCTCCACCCCCTCCCTCTGCCACCCATCTGGACCTTGTAATACATGACAGCTGAAGCAGGGTTTCCAAATTTAATTTGAGGTGTGATAAAACAGCACATATCTATAAATTGTGTGTAGAAAGGCCTGGCTGTGTGGATCCTTTTAACCTCTTCCTTCTGTAAAACATGTGCAGCATATCAAACACATCATGCCCAGGCTGTCTGCACAAAAGGAAGGGCCACAAATAGACTTAATGGTGAAAAAGTCTTGCCAATGCAAAGACAAAGAACGGAATAACAACACAGCACATGGAAGATGTTGAGAATGAGAAGGGATCAATTTGCAACATCAGACTTTACATTACATCTGCCATCTCTATTGTGTGAAACATCTTTGGTGAAAAAGGAGGATTGCCTGTACATGTGAGAAGCCTCACAAAGAATAGTTAGCGTAGCCAACACTATGCTATATTCACACATGAACACATGACCACATGCATGCACACATTATGGTGTAGCACTGTCCCACAGTTTAAAAGTGAGTGATCCTCAAAGACGCTTTCAGGTTCCAGGGTTCTGATTAAGGCCCCGTGCACACGATAACGGATATTTTAAAAACACAACTTGTTTGTTGCGTTTACGCCTTCCGTCCACACGACAACGCAGATATCCGGAACAAAAACGCAACTTTTTAAAAACGCTGGCTGAGGTGGATTTTTTAAAAAAACGCTGGGTCTGCGTTGTCGTGTGGACGGTGTATCCGCGACTTTTTAAAAACGCTGACGTCTTGCCTGCGACGAAAACCGCTGTGACGTCGTATTTATCGGCCCGTGTGTTGTGACAACAAAACAGAGGATTCCTATTGGATAAAATTTGACTCAATACTGCCACCACATGGTTTGGCATGCTTATAGCCGTCTTCGAAAACGCACTGGTGCGTTTACGTGTGGGTGGACATTTTTTAAAAAACGCTTTTTTGTGGACGGGAATCGTTTTCGATGCGTTTTTAAAAAGTTCTGTTTTTAAAAAAATCCGTCATCGTGTGGACGGGGCGTAAGTCATCTTGTGGTAATATTCTGTAAATCTATTCCTTACCAGCAAACTGTAGAGCTAGTGAGGGAACACATCTTAATTTTCCTTAACTAAATTTTAATTCAAAACTGCATGGATACATATTTAAGATACATCTATGTGCAGAAAGGGATATTTTATGACAAAATAGATCCAAGAACTCCATATAGTCATGTGTGGAGCGAATATGGCAGAAAAACACCTCCTGCAACGTTGCTGCAAACCTTTCCAAATGATTCCTTCTGGAGTGGATCAACAGTGTGTCAGCCACGCAGCAAGAATGTAGAGTAAGACGTGCGACTGAATGGCTACATCTGAGCCATCGGAATGAGCAATAATTGACTAAACATGTGATAAATACCAGAGGGACTAAATCAAGGGATTCCCTATTACTGCTGTGCGGATCTGGCATCAAAAACAAAGCTGGGATGTGAAAGTCTTTGATACTCGGAGCTGTACGAAAGTCAAGGAGCAAACAAGGAAACTGTCGCCCGTTTGGTCTCTTCTATCTCTGCTGCTCACGCTGCTCGACCCGTTCGGTTTTCACCATCTTGGACTCTGTCAATCCCATCAGCTTCCCACCACTGTCATCCTCCTCTCTTTTCTTCCTCCTACATCCCTCCCACCCACTGATTCTGACGCCTGAGCTGAGCCTCTTGAAACGTCCTGGTAATAAACTGTGGTGCCTGAGCTCTTCATTGCTGTCTCGTTCTCGCCAACCATCATCCCAGAGCGCTGATACATCTGCTGTTTGAGTAGGCCCGATCCAAAAGGCCCGGCCCCTCCACTCTATACAGTACAATCTCAGCCTTAGCATTCAAACGTTTCACCCCATTCTCTCTCTTTTTCTTTTTCCCTCCGTTTTCTGCTGCTTGAGTCTTTTGTGTACAGTGTGCTATGCTCGGTGTGGCAGTGCTGTGCCAGAAAAAGCCACACAAACACACACATTGGTGTGCACACAGATACACAGTCACAGACACACAGCTGGGGCCCAGCTGCACACAAAGACTGAGGTTTGGAAATCAATGAAGGAGAAAGAAGAAAAGGGAAAAGGAGTTTAAATAAATTGGCACTTGAAAAAAGAAGAAAAATGAGAAAGAGGGACTGAGGAAAACAGAGAATGCACTCTCTTAAAAAAAACACATCAGCTCAACAGCAGAGGGAGGTTTTTCATAACCAAACACAACGTGCAAGAGAACAAGACTAAATATGTTTATGGGGGTGCTCATTAAAGGCAATTTGATTTAAAAGCGGGTCTTTGAACGAGCCTGATCCGTCGTGTGGATGTCATTCTGGTGGTGAAGATGCCTGCTGAGTTGGAGGCAGGGCAGAGATTATATATAACACAAGAGATAAATGACAACATTTGGTTTTGCCTCTGTAGTGAAAGAAAGGCAGAGGCTGGATATTAAAGGATTGCTTCATTAAAGTTATTTTCCAAAACTGAAATAGTGATTTAGATATTGTCTCAATAAAAGAAAACTGGAGGGGGAATGAAAACAAAATCAAAAACAATCATGTCACATATTTTTGTTGTAATGTCATCTACAGTATGTTCTTCAAAAATCATCTGGTTTTTTTTGACTTAGCAAAAAAGCTGTTTCAAAAGCAGAATTGTTTTCAGCAGTATCTCTCTGGATAAGAAAAAGAAGGTAAAAGACCCCCTGATGTTATAAATCATGGATTCCACTGACTGTGGCCTGAAGGAGGATGCTGAACCGTTGGCTACCCCCTGAAACTCACGTCTCTCATACACACAATAAATACAGGACAGCATTTCAAATGGATGTTTCTTTCGGGACTGTTTTCAATCTGCCAGGAATGAAGAGTAGTAATTTCGTCACATTGCTTAAGACGTGGTGAGCATTGGCAGTTTTATTGGGGGAGACAGAGAGCTAATCAATAGGCGCCTTGGAGAGAGGAGAACTCTGTCTATGCTTTGTCTCTTCGCTGTTGGTTTGGAGCGGATCCCTGAATCTTTGTCTTATGAGTCAGGCCTGCCAAATTCATTTGGTTTTATCAAGGACCTTTAACTCCCTGTTCACATGACTGCCTCCAGCCCAGCACATTCCAGATCATACACACAGCCCTAACACATGCATTTCTTAACCTACAGGAGGATATAAACACAGCGAGTGCTGACTTTCCATGCACACCGACGTGTGTGTGATACACACTTATGTTATGTTTAATCATAGCATAACATCTTTCTCGGGGCGGCAGTGGCTCGGTGGTAGAGCAGGCGGCAGTGCAGTCGTCTATGATTCAAGATCGGCGGTTCGATTTCGGCTCCCGCCCAAAAAAATACCCGGAGGTGAGCTGACAGTGGGAGGTGTCAGCTCACCTCCGGAGCACTGCCGAGGCGCCCTTGAGCAAGGTGCTGTCTCCGTTACGAAAATTGCTCATTTGGGGCGCACCAAGAAGGAGCTGCCCGCCAGTCTACCCCCCTTGCATGCCTACAGGCCCCCTTGTGTGTGTGTGTGTGTGTGTGCTACAGGGGCTTGTACTCACTAATATACTGTATGTATGCATGCATTTGAATCATTAACTAGAGTGAGCATTCTTAATTTCCCTTCGGGGATCAAACCAGTATATAAAATTTTTAAAAAATAAAAATTAAATCAGGCCATCGGCAAGCAGAGTCACAAACTACAGTATTCCAAAAGAAGACCGACCCTACGTCCTAATGTGTAAATTATGGTGGGGTTTATCAAAGCAAACTGGCTTCAACAGGTTACTTTTTCACTTTAAAGCAGCTTCAGTTAAATTAAATGTAAACTGAGAAAGAGTTGAATTTATCTTCCATCTGGGGTCCCTGCAGGAATTAACCTGGACCGTTTCATAGTAATTTGATAAGTGACGTGTCTTTTTAGAAAGCAGGCCTTTGGGTTGGGAGCATTCGCAGCAGTCATGGTGCTGATTTGTTAAATAGACCACAGTCAGTCAGCAAACTGTTACGTGAGTCAAAGGTGTGTGTGTGTGTGTGTGTGTGTGTGTGTGTGTGTGTGTGTGTGTGTGTGTGTGTGTGTGTGTGTGTGTGTGTGTGTGTGTGTGTGTGTGTGTGTGCGTGCTTGTGTGTGTGTGGGCATGCACACTCCCGTTATCACTAAGCAGCCAGAAGCAATCTCACCCTGGTGATACTCCCGCTGAGCTTCACACCTCTCTGGATTAAATGAGGAAACACTTACAGCAAACTAATAAACTATAAAAGAAAAACAGATAAGTAAACAGTATCCTCACAGCAAATAGGGTTAGGACAGCTGTGTGTCAGATCAGACAAACAAACTCTCTGCAAGGTCTGAACGGCTTTTGTGAACCTCGAGACTTCAGAATAAATCCAGCAATGTTTGAGTTGGTAGTTTCTGAAATAAAAATGTCCTTTCAGTGATAGAAAGATTAAAAAAAAACTTCAATGAGCAACTTATTCCTGTGTTTTTCTGGGTGTCAGACTTCTGGGTAGTGGTAGATTCACTCAGGTTATGACCCAACAGTTCTGCATCAACTGCGGTGGCAATAACACACAGTTAAGCATCATCTTAAACATTATCAGTGTCAAAATGTTTTAGAATAACTTTTATTAGACAATTAAATTTTTGGATTTAATCTCAGGGCTGCATTTCTTTATTATTTTAGAAGAGCTTTTGGATTAAACATAGAGTTAGTTTCCGGACAGTTTTTGTTTGTTTTAAGTCTGACGTAAATTTTTAGTCCTCATCAGAAACATGTTAATGTGTGTGGATGCTCTGATGTTTGTATCCATACTGCTGATAACTTCGGGCCCACTCATTAAAATGGACACAAATATATGAAGCCCAACGTTTCTAAATAGTGAGAGAGAAAGAGAGAGAGAGTTGTGTAGTGAGAGAAGACATCACCTAAAGATCTGTGGGTCAGCTGAGGCAATAAACTAATTCTAGATCAAGAGTTTGATTTATTCATTTAAAATTTGTGGCAGATTAAATCTCTGTACAGGCTGTCCTTCGCTTTAAATGAATGCATCATTTTTGGTAACATTTACAGTCGTCCAGAAAAATAAGAGAACAAGTTAACTAATCAATCATAACCAATTTGTTAACTTACTATTTTATTATGTATGACTTTTTAATGAAAAATGATTTAAGATGACTTGACTATCCAACTAAAGCTATGTTTTTCTTATATTCTTATCATTTATGCACTTTACTTTCTCAGAAACCCCCCAGTTCGTGATGTACAGGTCAAATCAGTTTGCAGGTTTTGATTGTGGTTCAGATATTGGCGGCGCATGATTGAACGTTTCAGTTTCAGAGCCGGTGAACAAGAGAAAGTTACTCTGAACTGGGGCTTAAGTCACGACGAGCTGCAACATTTTCTGTCTGAATAAAGAATCACAGTTCATTAATTGAACGAAAACGTGTGAAGATACCGAGTCTCTTTTTTCCCCCCAAGTCGTTGATTTGCGACCTATTTAGAAAAATGCCCACAAGTTTTCAAGGTAGAGTAAATAAAACTCACTGGACAGACACTATTTTTAAAAATGAAAAAAGAAAGAAAGACAGAAAGAAAGAAAGAAATAAAAACATTCCAGTCACCGCTTATACGCTTTTCTTGTGAATTACATTTCTTTCTTTGCCCAGGTGCGCGTACAGGTAGAACAACCAATCCTCTTGGCTGTCAATTGAACGAAAGTTTGCTTATCAGTCCTGCAATTTATCCCGCAATAAGCCAACGCGAATTACACGCAAACGCGTGTTTGTGGTGTGACTGCAGTCGAAGAGCAGAGCGCAAAACTTCTTAGCAATGTTTGAGGAAACTATTCCATGAGAACAGTTCATGAAGTCTGCAACGACAACCGCCTGCATCCTGTAACAACGTCTGATCCAAACTTTTACGCGCCGGATGCGTCTTACCTCGGTTTCTCCTGGGGTTGGCTTGCTTCCTGCGTTTACCCCTGCTTTCTTCTGTCATCTTTCGTTTCCAAAAAGTTGTCCGGGGAAGTGGTGCGGATGTGTGTTTGTCCTGCGCCTGCCTGAGAATGAATGGTGACGAAGCATCGCCTTCATTCACAGCGGGAGACTCAGACCTTGATGGGACTCCAGGCGGAGGCGACGAGCCGTGAGGAGGAGCGATGTCAGGCGCAGAGGTTGGCCCTGAGGTCAGTCCACCTTCCTCACTGACTAATCATGGTCGGTTATTAACAACACTTGCAGTTCGAAAAATGTAATGTCCTGAATTCACTGGAACTCTGATTCAGTAGGGGGATTCCGAGAGTTTAGTAACGCCAACGTTTCCTCCATGTGGTTGGATTTATGAACCTGATTTCTTTCCAGTGCGCCCATCAGATGAATGTAATATTGACTGAATCAATGTGTCCAACAGAAGTAAAGAGGAGTCACTAATACATTTTGTATTTTTCCATAAATGTTGATGCACTTATGACAAACCATCTCCCTTTTGCAGCATCCTCCCGTCCCCACACACGCCGCGCCCCAAACTGCTCGACGAGATGTAAATTATGATGTTAATTCCGTCTCGCTACATTTACATTTACTAAGAAGTTGTACTAACAGCAGGTTAACGGGAACAGGTAGGCCTAAGCGCGTTCGCACCCCCTACTCCCCTCCCCGTTGTGTTTTATGGGGTGACTCTTACATACGTCGCACCTGCGCTCAAGTACCCTGGAGGGGACCCCGTCCTGCGCGCCATTCACCCCAGGATGGCTGCAGGAAGTGGGCCTTTGACCGGCCTTTGTGTTGCAGCCTGGACTGTAATCTGTTTTGCAACTGAAAAAAACATCCGAAATAAAACTGTAATGTAGTGTTCAGGACCCCCACCTTGGCTTTCTACTGCCCCCACCTCACCTCACCCCCCCACCCACACCCCACTCCACCACCGCTTTGTAAATGTGCGATTAAGTCCTGCATGCGTCTTACTATGGAGTCTGTCAGTGGGGTAAACAAACTGTGGAATGACGCGAAGCAACAAAGCAGTGGGATTATCTAAACGAAACGTTTTAGAAATAGTCTCAAACAATAAACCCAAATCACACTTTTAGAAGTAACCCCAGTCCAGTAGAGTCATTAATCTGTCAGCTAGACTCTTACATAAAAGTCCTGTTATAGCAATTTAATACCAGAGTCATATAAAAATATTAATATGCCTTAAAAAACAGACCTTGTGCAGACATCCGCATGTAGGATCTTATATATTAAAAAAAATAACAATTCATCAACTACCACCACTGAATAATAAGATAGTTAATATCAATTTAAAAAAATCAAACATGTTAGGCTCATGCTGCAAAAAGAATAAATAAATAAATAGACCCCCTTCATTCCTCCACCCACCACCACAACTGCTGGGGGTTTGTCTCTTATAGATTCTGGAAGAAAAAGCATCCTGATGGTGGGGAGGGAGCAGGGGGCCGCAGAAAGAGAGGGACAGAAGGGCCATCACGGCTCTTTGTGGTGGGATGGATGGAGGAGCGGGAGGAGAGGAGGTGGACAAGGAGGGGGCAATAAACTCCGCTACAGATGAGGGTCACGGAGGTGCAGAGGTGCTTCAGAGGTCCTGGGAGCTCATTTTCAGATTTAAGGTTTAAGATTTTTTTAGACGTTATTGATCCCTCAATGGGGAAAATCTTTTTCCACTCTAGAATATTTATACACACATATGGGCTCAAACTCACAAACACAAAGCACCGATAGCCCTGCTTCTATATGCCATGGCTGGTGGATGCTCAAATTTTAGGGTTATGTCAAATAAGTTGGTGATTTGAAGTGAAATTTACTGTTCTCTGATTCTCTGATTTTACATGAATGCTTTGTTTATTTACTCACTTCTGACTGACTGTATTGACAACATAGAGTTTATTTTTGTTCACTACTGATGAAGTGTAAAATGAGGATACAGCAATGCTGTGCTGCTCTAGTTTGAACTTTCTACTGTGTGTTAAAATAACTACCTCTACACATACTGGAGGAGCATGGCGGAAGCTGTCCCACTGGGGTTTTGTCCCTCACTGTGGTGTATGGGTTCAAAGCTTCTGGCATGGGGAGGAGAGCCCCTAAACAGCATATTAAGCAGGAGTTAATTATATGCCAACCTAAGTGACAAAGGAAAAGAAAAGCCTCTCTCTGAATGGCAGGACAAGAAAAGAGAAGTCATTATGCTGCCCACTTCTTTGCATTTGAAAAACTCAGTTCTTATTTTGGCCTTTCCATTTGTAACTCCACAGTAAAGCACAGATCACGTTGTAAAGAGAAGACAACATGATCTGCGCTTTATTGCTGTCTAGAGTTTAAAATAGTTTACATAGAGTACAGTGAGAAAGAAGCTATGGTCACTGTGCAACAACTTCCGTAGTTTGGCCAGAGGCAGGAGACAAAACAGGGTTTCCAAAATTTTCTTTTAAAGAGAGGAATTATCAAAGACACGTGTGCTACACAAATGTCATTGTGTCAAAAAGGAAGCAACTAAATCAAAAGAAGCAAATGCAACACTGACTTTTTCAATACTTGCATATGTACTTCCTTGTCTCCCTTGTAAATAGTACAGATCTTTGTGATGGATGACTTCTTTAACTTTAACAAGGTGTACAACCCTGTAAAGAGTTTGAACGTTGATTTTCTACATTGCGATAATGCACGTAACAAAAATACAAATAACAAGATTTGTTTTATTCTCCAGTTTAAAATCAATGATTTTCTCTGTGCAAAAATTTTATTTCTCTCAAATGTTGCTTTGAAATGTATTTAAATCTATGTCGCTGTAGGTAATCATACCACCTGATGGGTCAGTGGTGCTGGAAACCACATCACAGACGTCTCATGATTGAATGTTTATTCAGTTGATAGGGAAACAGATCTGATGGGCATTCCTGTATTTAGCATTGCATCTACCTTTGAAACATGTACAATATTGTGTTTTATAATAAAACTGCATATTTTAGACTTCCTTTCTATTGTGATCAGCCCAAAACACTCCTGTGCAATTATGATGTTGTTCTTTGAGTGTCAGAGGCATTCCCTGTAGTGGGAACACAACCTTGTTTAGAAGTCACAACACCTTGTATTGTGTTGTGAGATAAAACTGCACATTTTAAAATGACTTTTTATTGCAACTATGCAAACTCACACCTGTGGAATAGTCATGTTCTTTTATCAATAGCTTAATATGTTGAACATATCAGGTGGATGGATTGTCTCCATCAAGGGAAAATGATTTAACAAATTTGTGAACAAAATTTGAGGTAAATAAACCTTTGATGTGAACAAAGAAAATCTGACTTCTTTTACTTGAACTCATTAAAAACAATCATAAAAACTACATTCATATTATATAGTTACAAGTGCATTTATTTTACCTTTAGTCAAACTGGTGACACTTTCTGCTCTCATTTGCTACCCATCCTGCGAACACCCCACTGAAGCCTGTGGTGAAGGTTCAGCCATTGTTTCAGATAATACATGTGGATACCGGCTCGAAGCAAATGAGTCAACGGAATCATCCATGCAAGTCTGCAGCTCGTGGCTACTGTGACTCTGTGCTGTGCCATGCCACAACACTGCAATGCCAATACAATCTACATTAGTGCAAACTGGTGCCTCTGGACCAAAATGACTTCACACTGTAAGAAGTTATTCCATTTTCAAAATATCACTCTAAGAAGTTAGCGTAACAAACCACTTTAAACTTACAACACACAAAGTGATGAAGATTAATTGGTAGTCTGTAGGATCTCTGAACACTCTAATGGTTTAAAATTTTAGCTGATCGATATTTACTGTGGGTGTGATTGAATCCTTACTAAGTTTGAAAGTTTGCCTTTACACAGTTAAACCCATAAATTGTTGAAATTTTTTTTTAAAAATTTTGTTCATGTGGCAAATTAGTTTAAGTCTGTCATTATTTAGAATGATGGTGCTCATTTAAGTTTATAGTTAGTTTGTGGTTAATTAACTGCACAGTGTTGCTTGTCAGTGTGGTAGAAAGACACGTCATCAGAGGGGTCACAAGGTGATATAAAGGGTGAGGCTAGTTTTATTGTGTCTTTTATTCAACAACAGCATGACATGGTCACAAATAGACCTAATTTCATTTTTAGGAGCCACAACAAAGACGATCCTTTGGTATACAGTCCCATGACACCTGATCATGAATATGAAGTGATGGATTTGTTCTCAAAAATTCCCACATCTTTCATTTGATGTCTTCTAAAGCAGATATGTCACACTGACAATATTTTACAGGTAAAATTTGTGAATTTTTCCTTTCTTACAGCATTCAGCCTGTGTTTCCATTGACCACACCAATCCGTCCAGGCACTGATGTCACCAGCAGTAAAGCCAATTTAATGCTAATTCACTTATTTACTTTAGCAGCCTAGCAGATCACCACAGCTCATAAAAAGCTGCCGTGACATGAACATCTAAATCAAATTCATAACAAGGGGGTTTCCATCAGGACAAGACAAAAATAATTTAAGGTAAAAGTTCTGTTTTGTGACTTGGTTAGACCGCCCTCCAGAGCCTGGGTCCTGCCCAGAATTTCCTCCTCAATGAGGGAGTTTTCCCCGCCATGCTTGTTCTGGAGGGCATTGTTGGCTTTCTATCTGTAAAGCGCTTTGAAATGTCTTCCGTTGTGATTAAGCCCTATATAAATATATGAATAAAAGTTGATTGATTGATCAATTATTTTGTGGTTGAATGACTTTGGATCACATTTATACCGAGTAAAATAACAACATAAAGATATAATGGACTGAACAGAGTGTACAGCACCCAAACCATGATATGAAAGGTTCTTCATTTGAAGATGAAGGAAATATAGTAGTTGGTTGTTTGGGTTTGAGTTGAAGCTGTGCTGCCCTCTACTGGAATATAATAATCATCGCGTGAACGTGCTGAACAGAAACGATTTATCCATCGGGATAAGTTGTGTAAATCTAGAATAGAACAAAAATAATTGAAAAATGGCAATGCATGTAAATGTGAGGTATGAGAGAAAACACACAACAGACAAAGAAACCAATGTGACAATCATTCTGCATCCATCTCACTGATCATTTTTATTCATAAACTGGTAAAATATAGCACATTTGTATAAAAATGTAGAAAATTGTACACAAAATATAACACTTGGCTTTTGTCTATTATAGTTAATGCTACTATTATAGCTTTCTGTTGCTAAAAGTGATATTCTTTTGCCAGCAAAAAAGTCAGAATAAAGGATGACAGTTATAAAACACACGGAAACACACACACGCATATAGAAGGCATCGTCCATAAAGTTTATGAATATAAAAAGATAACTTTATACAAAACATCACATACATTTTAAAGAACAGTACTATCAGTCAATGTTCATGCCCTTATTGCTAGTGTTAGGGTTTTGTTAAAATAAACTATTTGTGCATTTTTTTCTCAGTCATTTTAAGGTGTCTTTGGTAGGTTGCACACATGTTAACAAATGTAAAAATGATCATACCTGCTAATACTTAGTAAACATTGAAGTGATGCTGTCATTTAATTTTTAGAAGTTGCATAAAATGCTTCGACAATACTTAAATGTGGCCTTAATGGTTCTAATTTTGCTCACGTGTTCTTAAATGAGTCAAAAAACCCCAATATAATTATTTTAGCATTCATCAAAATGAGGTTAATGACAAGAGTCTCAAAATACATTAAGAGACCTTTCTACACAGTGCTGTATTCAGTGCAAAGCCACAGTGTGAAATTAGTTCTCCTAGCCTGGGTTGCAGCCTCTGTATGATACAGCACATAGTACCTCAGTGTACAAGCAGCTATATGTGTTTTAATACAGTGGTAGCAAGTGATATATTTCTTGATCCCATCTCCTGAATAGTAATTCTTTTTTTTTTTCAAACAGCTCCTCTGTGGGATTAGAGCAATACTGAACCATAAATGCACCTCAATTACTCAGATTTGACCTGTTAACCACAAAAAAACCAGCTGAGGCTGGATTTTTATAAGATAGCCATCACTTACAAGTTGTAAATTGGGTTGATGTTGAGTGAACGTGTTATATTAGAGAACATCAAACTTGACATTATGTATAGGGCTTGTACAGATTTTTTTGGGGAGTTTTACTTAATATTCCTCATATATGTACCTTATATAGAGCAAGGCCACTGACAAACAGCACACAGCTGCTGCAGGTGCACTTACAGTAAACATGTGGAGTGCAAACTCTCTGGAAAGGCAACAATGACAAGCAGGTAATTTGAACCCCAAATATTTAACAAGTCCTGAGTGTCTGTGTAGGCAATCTGTATGTCTTTGTGAGTGTATGGAAATAATGACATGACACTCTTTAAAGTGTGTTGTTCATAACAAGGAAGAAATCCTCAGCAATACAGGTCTAACATTTAGTCGCTCAGAAAAATGATTTCTCTGTCACTAAAAGCACATCTTTAGTTTTAAAGAAACATCTTACAAACTCCTGTCTGAACATTGGCCTTCAGTATCCAAGCAGTCACATGACCGGGAATAAGTCATCGACTGTCTCATTGTCATATACACAACATATATAAATGTATATAAAACTTATTTACATGCTTCCTTCTCTGCTCCGCTGTTGCCACAGCCTTAGGTGACTGGAATGCCTGTTTGGAAATAGTTCAGTGTCAGTTTCATATCAGGCATATTGCTCTGTGATTAGAGTGAAGCACAGAAGTACCAAGGCAAGGAAAGAACAATACAGCAAGGGATGTTGATCAGGCGCCTTTGGCTTTAAGGTTTTGAATGGGGGGTATGATTTTGCAGCTTGTGATGGGGTCACAACAGCTTTGTGTCAACTTGAAACTGAAAGTCATTACAAGATCTTTAGGGCAATCCACCTTTACCCAGTTGAGGGTGGCTCAAGTAAAAAGACTGATGGAGATGCATAAAACAGGTCAGATATTGATTCGTTATAAGAAATCATTAATTCATATGTTCTTAAAAGAGCTATTCTGAAATGTACAATGTACTGTAATTGGCTGGATGTAAGCATTTTTTCAACTCCTGGTGGGATAGGTCTGGGTAGTGGGAAGCAAGCATTTCTATTTAGGACCTCAGAAAAAACAAAGAATTTGATAGAAAGGTTCAAGGCCTCTGCTTGGATGGTGGTCTTGAAAAAAAATTGACATGAAGTATTTTTCTAAGACAGTGTGTTCAGGTATTTGTTTTCCCCAGCCAGCGAGGTCAGCATAGACGTCATGTCGCCCACAGCCATGTTAGACAGGCCAGAGCCTGCAGCGAGGATGACAGAGGTCTGAGGGGTAGTGAGGCGAGATGAGGCCTGGGAGGAAGACCCCTGTTGCCCCTGAAGGGTGTTGTTGACTGGACTGAATGAGGAAGTCTCAGCATCGTCAATGATGGAGGTGAAGTCTATTCGAGCATTGTCCAGATCGAGATTCTCTAGGGCGTTGGAGATGGGGCCCGATTCAGGATAGGGGGAAGACTTTGTGCCACTTGTTGGGTCCAGGTTGGACTCCATACTGTGCTGTAGGCTGAGACAAGGTCCATTCTGGGGGTCGATGTGTTTCATATTCATGTTTACCTGACCTGAGTAGTACATAGTGTTGTTATTTAAAGGAGTGAACATTTCACTTTGCGGGTGCTGCGGATGCTGTACTGGAGGAAGTCGGATCCCTCGTCTTGGGCTTGAGGTGGAGTGGACGGGGCTGAGTTGGGAAGGGCTGCCCAAGTAGACTCCACCTACCTGCGAAAGACTGTTCTGACGGCTGAGAGGCTTCCGTCCCTGAGGCTGCCTTGGGACTATCATCTCCTGGCCATAACACGAGCCTTGGAGACCAGTCACCTGCTGGTCTTTAGGTGTCGAAGAGCTGAGCCCTCGGCCAGGGGTTGGAGGACTCATGACCAGGTTCTGGTTAGGATAGGATGGATAGGTCTGGCTGGAGAAGAGATTCTGATTTTGGTGCTGTGGACTGTGTTGCATCATAGCTGTCTGTGCACTCATATCCATGTTATCAGAGAGAGGAGGAGGTTTTATCCCACTCTGTTGCTGCTGTTCTTGCTGCTGCTCCCACATAAGTGCTTGTTGGGACTGGACGTAGTTCCTCACCATCATCTCCTTCACCTGCATCATAGGGGTTTCTGACCTCTGCTCATCTGAAAGTGCAGCACCAGCACAGCCCAAACTCAAGCCCCCTCCACTAGGGAAGGGGCTCTGGTTCTGCCCTTGGAAGTCACAGCTGGGATTGTTTGAATTCCTCATCATAACCTGGCCCGTCTGTTGGTAACCTCGAGTTTGCTGGAGAAGCATCCGCTGCTGTTGAAGCTTTGTGCTTTGACAAGCATCTCCACCTCCCATCCCAGGCTGGAACCGCTGCTCGGGCTTGATGATCAGTTTGTGTGTTCCGTCAGGACTGTTGAAGAGTCCAGTGTGATTGTTGAAGTGAGCCTGTGTTTGTTGAGGCTGCAGAGTAGGATCTGAATACGGCATTCCTCGTTGGTTCTGGATGGCATGACTGGCAGTTTGGATTTGGTTTTGGGAATCACTCCAAGGGCCTCCAGCATCCCCTCCCTGCCCTGGACTAGGGTAATGGGGGCCTGAAGGACTGAGCTGACAGTTGCTCAAACTGTACTCGGCCTGTTGGAGGAGTGTATTAGACATGCCCTCAGAGTGAACTGGCCTTACTTGGCTCATAGAATTTATTCCAGCCCTGGAAGTAACTTCCCCTCCCTGGTTCTGGTACTGGCCCTGCATGTAAGCCGGGTTGGGGCAGCTCAAGGAGTCGTGACTCGGAGACAGTTGGTTTGAAAGAGGGCCGGCACCTCCTAGTCCTCCTCCTTGGCGCTGTTGCTGATATCCCATGCCCCCAGGAGGCATCATCAAAGCTCGATCCCTGGCATCAACAGGTGCGAGGTGTGTCTCCATACCCATAGCCTCCATCATAACATTCTCTGTAATGCTTGGTGGTCTAGGGGAGTACATGTGGCGGGCAAGGCTGGTGTCAGAGCCACGGTGTTGCAGCGCATTCCTTCGGCTCATAAGGGCTACGTTGTTAAGGCTATTGAAGCGCTTTGGGAGAGCTTGATTGTCTGCTGCTGCAGATCGAACCGGGTCGCTGGCTCGCCTGATGCCGTTACCTGAAACCTGATGGGGGTAGATAACACCAGTGCCATACTCGGTATTGGCACTGTGTCTACGGGGACCCCCTTGTTGAAGAAAAGGAGGCAAAGGTTGGCCCTGATATTCACTCAGAACTCCTCCTCTTCTAGCTGGTGCAGCTGTTTGCTCCATATTGGGTAAAGGCGTGGGTGGTGGTCCACCAGTAGCTGCAGCATATTTGGCCTTTAGGCTGTACTGCTGGGCAGGTGTTAAATTAGGAAGCCCTGGTAATCCTCCTCCTCCTCCTCCAGCGCATGGGGCTCCTCTGCGATTGGTTTCTGGAGAAATGGGGTCTGCCCCATTCTGCTCTGGGCCAATGAGGTGACACCCTCCCCCTGCTGCTCCTCCTATCTGTGAGACCTCGCTGGAACGCCGACTAGACAGGTAAGGGGACACCATGGAGGAGCGCCGGCTGACGGTATATGCAGAGCTTAAGCTGCTGGTGCCGCTTCCTCTCCTGTCGTTAGAAGAGCAGCCAATAGATGAACCACCGCCTAACTCATGATTGGACAGCTCCATAACGCGCCTGTTTGAGATCAGTGATGAAGGTGCACACATTCCTATGCTCTCCCCAGGACCTAGGAATAAACATCAAAAAGAAGAAACGGCTTAGGAAATTGCCAATTGTCATATTTGGTTATTTCATATAACAAAATTACAGAGTTCATTAAGGAAAATATTTACACATAGAACACACCAGAAAGTGCAGGTAGTTTGCTAGTGGTGCTGCGGGAGGGAGTGGTTGGCCTGCGGATTTGCTTCAGCTTATCAATCTTCAGGTTCTCCAGCCTCTTCAAAGCCTGTGCTGACATTCCCATTTGTCCTCCAACAGTTCCTGGCTCTCTTCCACCCCCACCACCAATGCCATCCTCCAGCGCCGTGAGGTCCTCCAAGCTGCCTGCTGCATTCAGGTTCATCTCCACCCCACTGTCATTGTTGTTGGCGCTCCCCAGAGGCGAACGTTCACTACTGCAGGATGATTGACCACCAGGACTTGGCTGGGATTTCTGAGGGATTTAATGTTCATTATTTAGACTGCTGACAATGCATTTTAAATAGAACCAAATGTTCTGCTCATGTGATTCAAAATTAATTTCTTATATTGACTGTATGGTGTTTTTAACATTGGTGCTTTGTTAATTTAGCAACTCGTCACCCACCAGAGCAGTCTCAGGAGCCAGCAGTTTGCAATCTTCCCTGCGTGTCTCCTCCTTCTCCAACAAGACTTCAGAGCTCTGGCCTCCGGGGGTCATCACTGAAGCCGGGGGGCGAGGTCCTGTGTCCCCACGATGCTTTTTGGTGATATGGGCTTCAGGACCATGTACTGTCTTTACATGTTTACGTAGAGAGCTTGGATCTGTGTACCGTTTAGTGCATCCAGGGATCTTACATACATAGGGTTTCTGTAAAAGAACACATTTATTTGAATTTGCAGTTTAGCATTCCAAATGAACTTGAGAACAGTTAGAATTGTTATCATTTTTTATGCTATCTTGACTTCATAAGCTGCTCATTTTGTAATCATGAAATACCAATTGAAGATAAATCATTTTTGTTTGTCTTCAGAAAGCAAAAGAACATGTTCTTAACATAATAAGTTAATTTATCATATAAAGTGTGAATTCTCACACACAACTGACATACTCATACTCTCTCTTGTGAACATACAAAACTGTACTTTGCTGCAGCCTTACTAATACTAAGTTTTAGTAAGGCATCATTATCAGTACACAACTAACTAATAATGTCAGTACATTTGCCCTGACTTGCCCCTGGCAATACAGACATTCAAAATATTTGCAGGTATAAATCTCAACTCGTCAATCTCTTATTCTCTAGCTGAATTAAATTTATAGGAAACATTATCAGAAAAATTTTAATTGTGTGGTGTGACATACCTCATTGGAGTGAGTTCGGTTCTGGTGCTTTGCCCTGTCTGAAGCATTGGAGAAGGCCTTGTTGCATCCTTCATGTTCACACACATAAGGCTTCTCTCCTGTGTGAGACCGTAGGTGGGTCTTCAGGTTCTCCAGACGAGAGTAGGCCTTATTACAGCCTTCAAACTGAATCACAGACATAAAGCTTTTACGTTTGGCATTAAATACTCAAATATCATCAATTTTCACACATGTAATGAGATTTCATAGAAACAGCTCAACACAGACAAAGATTTGAGACACACTCACAGTGCACTTGTGTGGCTTCTCTCCTGTGTGTCGGCGCATATGAACCACCAGCATGTACTGGGCTTTGAAAGGCCTCTGCTCTCGAGAACACTCCACCCAGTGACACACAAACTCCTTCTTTTCTCCATGGATGTGCTCATTGTTGATGTGCTGTTTGGTAACAGAAAAACAATTAATCAACTCTAACATACTTATGATTAATGTTCTAGTTTTCTTGTTTCCTGGTCTCTTCATGGGTTAAAGTGGGCTGGAAGGGTAAGGCAGTGTTGGCATTAATACTTAATTAAATCTGGTTGGTTGTTTTACAGTAAATAATGTCAAACCAGTTGTAGCAGGAGACGCCTACAAAGACAGAAGATGATTCTTGTGTCACTTCTGTTTTAGGACAGTTTGGTGTGATGTCACAGAAACATACTTAGTTCAAATCTCGCCATTGTTTTTTCTCAAATGGATTTTTAATAATTAAATTGGTCTAGCTACTTTTGGGGTTTAGGTTTTGGGGAAAATAATAAGTACTCAAAAATAAATGGTAATGCGTTCAATTTCGTATCTCCTCTGGACCTGTGTTGGTCTTGCCAGCTACTCCGCCTACCAGCTCCCACTTTAAACCCTCAGACCCTCCATTCTTGATATTTATTGGTTAATATATCTGTTACATGAACTAGTTGGTCTTGTGTGTCAAATTCTTTGTTGCAGCTTTCCCAGTGACAGTTGGTTTCATAGATGGCCTCTTGCTCAGGCTTCCCATCCTCCTTGTCCAGGTCATCTCTGCCATCCAGTAGACCCAAGAGAGGGTCCTAATAAAACACATGGACATGGACCACATGTCATTCATTGCGATTAGAAAATGGTGCACAACATGTTTGAAATTATTCTCCAGGCATTAAAATACATGTTTTATACAACATATTAGATATCAGTTATTGCCCAGTGATATGATGGTTGTTCTTTGGCCAGTGTAGCTACAGAAAAATGAAAATGTTTTCAGTGCTTCATGTGGTTGATGGTGAACTACACCTGAAGCCCATATGAAACAGATTCACCAAAATGTCTTTGAAGTCTTCTCACATGACATATTTTTATTGCATGTCAACAAGAAAATACAAACATTTCTTTAAGTAAAAACAAATTCGTAGAATAAGAGTATACCTGAGTGCCAGTGGAAGAAGGACTGGCCACATCTCCCTCCGATCGTTCCTCGAGGCTCTTTGCATTCATGCCATCCATCACACTTCCCAGGCCTGGCTCTGTCTTCAGCTACAAATTAAAATGAAACAAAATCAACTTTCATATCATAATCCCAGACATTAATACTCCTGATTGTGTGAGATCAGAGAGTCCTTATTCCACCCCCATCCACTCCTTCCACTCAGGGCGTCGGAGGCAGAGGGTGTGTTATTGCTGAGTTGCTCTGTCTACCTGGTGAAGTGATTGAGACAGTCGTCTTACATGCCCATGTTTGGGTGGAGCGTGGAGACGAGGATTGTGGGGAGGCAAGCGAGAAGCTTGGCAGGGACCAGGTGTGTGTCCACCCAGGGGTGTCCCCCCGCCTCCCCCATACATGGAACCATGTTGCCTGGACTGGCAATTGATGTTGCTGGAATAGCCAAGAGACGGACTGGGGAGTAACAGAAAAAAAAAAATTTGAATCAACTTAAGCTTAATAAAAGCTGATGTGAGCTGATCAAATCAATCAATACAAGTATAACCAGTGGCAGTGATATTAATGATAATAAGTGGGAATAATTAATGTTATTAAAATACATGAACATACATTTTTATAGCTCTTGTTAGCTCACACCGTGAATAATTATTAATGAATGAAAGTATTAAATATTGGCTGTTAAATATGAAGGGGGCGGTGGCTCAGTGGTAGAGCGGGTCGTCTAATGCTTCAAGATCGGCGGTTCGATTCCCTCTCTCACCCCCCCGAAAAAAACACCAGGATTTTGAGCTGACAGTGGGAGGTGTCAGCTTACCACTGCCGAGGCACACCTGAGCAAGGTGCCGTCCCCCTTACAAGCTGCTCATTCGGGGCGCACCAAAGAAAAAGCTGCTGGTCATTCTGCCGACATGCCTGCAGGCTCCTTGTGTGTGTGTGGTTGTTTCAGTGGCTTGTACACACATATATGCATGTGTCAATATACTAACACCATGAGTGAAAAAATAATAATTTCCTACGGGATCAATAAAGTGCATTTCTCTCTTTTATTCTTCTGAAGGTCATAACAGGCTAAATGAGGAACTTAATACTTCACCACACAACACACCATATTGTACACAGTTTAAAAAACCAAGACTGGACATCAGATTGAAATCAGACATGCAGTAATGCTAACTTTTACATAACATAGACATGACAAACGGCTGACCTCATGGCGCTGACAGAAAGATGGCCATAAGAGCTCGCTCCATTTGGATTGCAGCGAGAGTTAACGAAGGCCACCAGGGAGTTTGGTGACGTCCTGATTACTGTCTGGAGGTCCACACTGGCATCAGACAGAGGGGAGATGGACAAAGCTCTCTTTTTACTCAGCTTCAGCATGGAGCGAGGTGTGGAGAACCTGGAGCCTAAAGGGAAACAGAGGATGAGAAGAACGCCTTAGTTTTGAATAAACCATATTAGTCAAAGACAGCTTGTTGAGCCGCATTTTGTAATAACGGTGCATTTTGTAATAAACGTCGAAAATGTCATAAGTTATTACATGATGCGGCAAAATTTATTACAAAATGTGTTGGGGCAGTTAATACAAAATGAGGTACTTTATTACAAAATGCGACTTTATTACAAAATGAATTTAAAAAGTTATTAGATTTTGGACTATTTATTACAAAATGCACCGTTATTACAAAATGTGGCTGAACACAGCTTTAGGTATAGAAATAGTGGACCATTCAATACCATTCAAATAAAAAATAACTAATCTGGAGCGACACAGGAGTAACATGGGGATGATTTAAATTTATATCAAATCCCTGGTGTTACCTCCTCATGTTGAAGAGGTGTGTATTCAATTTCTGAGAGGTATAAACTCACAGTAAACTGTTATGTCGTCCTAACTCACCATCTCCTGAGCCAATCTGATCAGAACCAGGTTGAATATGGCAGAAGTTGTGATGAGAGGATATCATGTTGTTCTGGTTACAGTAAGGGGCGCTGCTTCCACCTGTCAGACAGTCATGACAGAAACACTGAAAACAAAAACACTGCAAAGATGGTTTGAGCTTTAGTGAGGCAGACGACTTTCTCGGGTCCTGCAACTTAAAATGTGGCCTGTGTGAACACATGAAAAAATATTTCATCATCTCACTGTCCTGGTGTGTTTTATGATCTTAACTCTGGGGTCAAACGAGACAACATAAGAACAACTGTTAAAGATAGGTGAATATAATATATTCTATTTTTGACAGCTTTGAAAATATGCACTTTAATGTTCACTCGCATTCTGGTTTGGCTCCAAACTTCTTCTCATAGTAATGTGCTCAATGACAGTAAATGTGAATTTAAATATAAAGTGGAATTTGTAGAGTAGTATTTTAAATTTTTGAAACAACATCAATGGCCAAAGATGATTTGACCTCCACGATGTATGTAAAAGACCAGACACATGGTATTACACATTATATACAGTACAGCGGCAGTGGCTCAGTGGTAAAGCGGGCGGTAGAGCAGGTCGTCCTATGATTTAAGATCGGCGGTTCGATTCCCGCTCCCGCCCCCCCCAAAATATACCCGGAGGTGAGCTGACAGTGGGAGGTGTCAGCTCATCTCCGGAGCACTGCCGAGGCACCCTTGAGCAAGGTGCCGTCCCCTTTACAAATTGCTCATTTGAGGCGCACCAAGAAGGAGCTGCCTGCCACTCTACCTCCCCTGCATGCCTACAGGCCCCTTTGTGTGTGTGTGTGTGTGTGATACAGGGGCCTGTACTCACAAATATGTATGCATGCGTTTGTAATCAGTAGCTAGAGTGTGCTTTCTTAATTTCCCTTCGGGGATCAAACCAGTATATAAAATTAAAAATTAAAAAAAAAAAAAAGTGTAAAAGTCACATTGTCACCTACTTGCAGCTCTTCAGTATTTGCATTTGCATTTCTTTGACATGTTTAGATGAAATGATTACTGCTCTCTGTCTTTTAACTCTCTCTCTGTCATTCAAATAAGTCTTATTCCAAGTTTGTGGAAGCTGTTTGATTGAGGAGATGTAAAGGATCGACTGTCTCACCCTCTGGGGGCAGCATGCTCCTGTGGCCCATTATGCTGTGTGGTGGGGGAGCTTGGGGGGGCCTCATATATTGATCCATGCAGTTGCCCATCCCTTGTCCAGGTCCTGAGCCGTGAGGCATACTGGGAGTCATAGGGTTGTACATAGCTCGGCAGTCCTGGGGAGGGCTGTTAAGGAGTGGGGCGCGAAGACACGACACATCACTGTAGGACGACTGGTCTGACGGGACAAGGCTGCAAATGTTTAAAAAAAAACTACAGTTATTACTTATGAGAAATATTTGATGTCAAAAATATATAACTGCTATTTTTATTAAAAACAATTGCAGACCATTTCAATTATTAAAAATGTTTCACTGTTTCTATTAGTACAACAAAACAAAGTATTTCAGGTCATCAGTGACCACTGAGCAATGCTCTCCTTGTTTCAATGGATTCCTGGACACGTCCTTCTGCATCCCTGTTGCTTGTGCAACTTTTCCTGCCATGTTTTGCCCTTCCGTTAAACTTTCCATTGATATCCTTTGATGCAGCATTCTGTTCTCCTTCAGTTTTCCCTTCTTCTTGAGGGTGTCAGTGAATATCTTCTTGACAAGTCATCCATCTTTCCCAAGAATGTTGAGTAGTGTACAAAAACTGCCTGACGGAGAATCATGGTATTTATTTTGCTTAAATGGTCTTCGTCTTCTTTCGGCTTTTCCCTTCAGGGGTCGCCACAGTGAATCAATTGCCTCCATCTAGCCCTGTCTTCTGCATCTTCTTCTTTCACACCAACTACCTTCACTGGGCTTGCACCAGGAGCTAGTATGACTAAGCCACTGTGGCTCAGTGTAAACGGATTGAGTAAGCCACAAAAAGCCACATTTTGTGTCCAAGACAGCGGCTTGCTATAATAGCAAGTAAAACTTACAAGTAAACATTGAGTAATATTTTGTATGACTGTATCTTCACATAGTGAATGCAAGTTTGCAATTGTTGGGTGGTGTAAAACACACCTGTCGTCGAGTGAGTGTGGGGGGAAATTTTTTAGAAAGTGGGGTTGTTTTCCTGCATTCTGGTGCATTCTGAGGGCATAATCTTCTGTTCAGTTCACAGTCAACCCTCGGTTTTTCAAAAGCTTCTGTTCTCCGACCAAATCGGTTTTCGACCAGAAAATCCGAGAATTTTACGTCTGTGAACTCGACCAAAATTCGGCTCTCGACCAAACCGAAAGAAGCCGAGCGTACCTGAACGCGACTCAATCGGGAGCCGAGCGAACTGGAATGCCCAGGATGCTTACTCTGTAGCGCATTCGTGTTCAAGTTCGATAGGATATATTTTATTAAAATAAAACACAATGTCTATTTCTACCCCTTTTTATTTGTGGTAAACTGTATACAGTGCAGTTTATGGTGTAAAATAGTAAAAAAAACTTTTAATGGGAAAAATAGTTTCGGATTTCGAACAACTCGCTTTTTGAACAGCCTTCTGGAACGGATTATGTTCGAAAACTGAGGGTTGACTGTACCTACAAAAATACACTAAAGTCAATAGTTCAAACTTAACTATCTTTATTTCTATCCTACCTTATGCAGGTATAAATGTGAGATTAAAACAATTGAAAACTTGCATTCACTATGTGAAGATACAGTCATACAAAATATTACTCAATGTTTACTTGTAAGTTTTACTTGCTATTATAGCAAGCGAGGTGAATACACATTTACATGCATCGCTGGTTATTCCTGCCGGTCATAGGGATCAAAAGTCTAAGACTAAAAAAAAGTATTGATAATATCTTTCGTTTACCTTCTGATCAGTGTGTCACCACTCCTCCCCCCTCTCAGCATTCACCATTTGCTGATTAATTAGTATTTTTACACAAACTCTACTGTATGACAATGGATAATTTTTTTAGATCGATCGTCCTCACCTTGTCGTACACCAATTCACGGGTTTAGCTTGTAAAAAAAGAATCTTTTTGTTTTTCATTGGACGAGAGGAGGTTATGACCCGAGTGCATATTTAATGATCGGGAGCGTTCGGGTCACTTGGGCTATTTCCATCGGCATGCGGAAATAGCGGCGCTGAAAAGTTAAGATATTTTCCTTCACAATGAGTTGAAAACACTTGAGTTTTCACAATGGCTAAGTCAACTGGTTGCATCAAACACGTGTAGATTTACTTTTATCTCGCTTTGAGTTGCAAACCTGCCTGCCAGCCTTACTTCCACTTTGACGCTTGAAAAAGATAAGAAAGCCCCAAAGCTGCTTCACATTGCTGCCGTCAAATGGAAAGAAAAAAATGTAAATTGTGTCTACATAAACTCATATGTGACTTTAAGGTAACACACTTCTATTGGCCTGGAGAGTCCAGTTTCTCACCTATTGCGCTCTTTAACTGTCACCACTAGGTGTCTTGGTCCACACTTACGTACTGGACTTTCAACATTTCATTAAAATTTTCCAGTTCTCTCATGAATGTCAATGTTTTCTCGGACCTTTCTCCAGGCTCGCTGGTTTGAAATCTGTCTCTCCTGTCCGTTACGTTTTTGTCTCTTTCTTTCTCGCTCCTCTGAAGGGGAAGACGTCACTACCCACCTTCTCCTAAATCAGCCTTTCAGTTCTTTAATTCTTTGACCACAACGTGTATTGCACACAGGAGCTTAATCTGTCCTCTCTAATCCAATGGGCTGGTTCCCCTGAATCTACCTCCCTCGCATTCTCACTCCTTTCTCCCTTTTCCCTCCTCCCATTCATCCTTTCTGTTGTACTCCTCTTTTTCTCTCTCTCTAAATCCCCTCTGTCTTTTCTGTCGCTTTCTATCTCCTCTTCCTTTCTCCCTCCTCCTCCCTCTGCTTCTGTCTTTCGCTGTGCTGCCCAGCCACCTTTCTCTCCATCTCTCTCTTTCTCCCTCACTCTGGGTAACCTGAGTGGAGCGCGAGGCAGTCATGCAGAGCGCAGCGGGGCCTGGTCAGCCTGTAATTAGCAGCTGTCAGAGAGGCTGAGTCCACCCGCAACCTGGGTGGCATGAAGAAGGGAGGGAGGAAGGCAGGAGTGAGGGGGTGGACTGATGGCCTCAGCTAGTACTGCATCCATAACAATTGCAGTGAGAACTGGGTTTTTGAACCCTAAGAAAATCTGTGGGATTAATATTGGAACAGTTTTGGAGCCTCTCATATGAATATCATCCCTTTTTTTCTTGATTGGTGTCGCAATTTCTGAGTGTTTACCATGAAGTGACCTGTTGCCAAAATGAATGAGGTGAAAGGAGAAACTGAGGTTGCAAAGCATCAAAATTAGAAAGAGCTAGCACCACATGTTTAAAGAATTGATTTAACACTTTGAGGAAAATTCATGTCCATCTTCTTTCAGAGGATAAAATGAGAAGACTTATATCAGCAAGGCTGTGAGCAAGAGAAACCAGCTTCCTGGCTCTGATTTGAGTTACAAATACATACACCAAATCCTTGAAATGTATTGACATATCTTGTAATACTAATAATACTTCCTGGGCATATCAATGATTTTTGCTAGAGTTCAGTACCCAGTCAACTACTGGGAACAACCTTAAGGTAGACGATGGTTAGATGGATGAAGTGTTGTTTCTTGTGTGAATACAACAAATTATTTTCGTAGTTTTTATTAGCATTACTATTTTTTTCCTCATTATTATCAGTAATCACAAAACTAAGTTTCTGTGTCAGTAATATTTTCATTTATTGTCTTAATGTAAAAAGAGGAATGTTGGTCATTTCACTTATTTATTTTATTATTTTATTATTCATTATTTACTGTATTATGTAGCTGAAACAATTTTTAAAAAATTGTTCACACATTGGTTAGACAAGCTTGTCGCCTTTTTGCTTGGAGCTACTGGTAGGACTATTTCTTGAGCTTGTGCTGGGGCCAGGCGTCTCTTCTTTCTTTATTTAAAATGTGGCCTCAGTCTAGTTCTACGTTTAATGTGCAGACTAGAGTTGCATCATCTTCTCATCTTGTTTGTGGGAGAAAAAAAAAAGGAAAGCATATTTTCCATCACGTCAAACAATTCCTTCTTCCTTGTCTTGAGTAAAGCAGCTGTAAAACCATTATGCTGAAAATACATTAAAATGCACCCACAGCATGACGGGTGAGAAGGCGGCCCATGCTAGCATCTGTCTTACCCTCTAGAGGGGTGGCTGGGTGAGGTCTCATAGTGATACAGCCCCTGATGTGGCTGCATGTCCACTGGCATTGGAGCTCCTAGACCCACTGGTCCCCTTACACCCTGGATGTGACACACAAGGACGGGGACACGATTAGAGTGAGGAATGGAAAATCAAACAAACCCTACCATCCCAAGCTAAACTGCATCAGAAAGAAAATGTAAATACACAAAAACAACTGTGGTTGGGAAAAAAAGAATATGTTGGGTGGTAATAACAGAGCAAACCAAACTGTTTCAGGTAAAATAAGCGCTCCGAGTTTGAGTCATACTTCATTTAAACAGAGGTGGTAGAATGTACTGTACACACTTTATAGTAAAAGGAGAAGTAAGAACAGAAACAAAAGAAGAAATAAAAGGAAACACATATACGTCCTTTACTTTAACTTTTACTCAATCTGAGTAAAAAAAAGAAAAAAAAGAGTATAAGTCAAGTTTTGTTAAAAAACAATAAGATGCGTTAAGATAATGTGTAATTCATGACAAAAGATGGATATCAGGAATTGAAAACGTCTTACATAACTACAGTCATGTTTGAATAAACAGTCTCATATAATGGACATGAATGATTTAAAGATGAAACCACTCTATATACTGCTTTGAGAGTCTTTAAAAATCCCTGAAGGGAGAGACAAAAAACTAAACAGCTGTTAATCTGGGGCAAACTGTGGCTGCCTTCCTGCTGATACATATTTAAATTAGTAAAAGCATCTACTGTATTTATTTAAATGAGCATGGTATCCATCAGTACTGCTCACATACCCATGATTCTATTGACTTGTATCATAGTAAAAGTAATTTGAGTCTTGAAAAGCAGGTCATGTGATGCTGATTTTCCCTCCTACAGACTAGGCAAAACCCTCTGACAAAAAAGTGGGCTTGGCTGTAATCTCCCTTCTCTAAACAGTTGTGCATCTCAAACACTGCTGACAGACGCCAAAAACCTGCTGCACCTTTCCAGAATGGAAAGTAGCAGTCAAAATGGAAAAGGTGTATAAAAGAGAAAAGTATGAGTTTTGCCTGAAAGCGCTCCAGAAGTTAAGGGATATTAGCAGTACAAACACACAGAGAAAAAGAAAGAACAAGGCCGCCTTTTGTATGAAACTAAGACTGAAATTAAGAAAGCATCTTTCAGCAAGTGCACATGTGTTTGGTAATTCTAGTTGAGAGATCCTGGGAACAAGCACCTGCTCATTACATCCAACCACATCAGTGCAGGTACTAATAGTCAAGACTGTGGGCTTGTACATGGTTATGAATGTAATTGGAACCAAAAACATTTGTCTTCACAGTGATGTCATAGCAACAACAAATGGTGAAATCTCAAATGTGTTCAAACTAGCCTGAATCATTTGTCACATTGTACTTTGTGTTGACACATATTTTCAACACTTTAATCCTACAGATGGTTGCGTTAATGTGCTTGTATTTACAGATTTCTTCACTTTGGAATGCACTTTGAAGCAATGTTTTAAAAAAGAATGAAAATATGTATTTGACGAGGAGACGCGTTCAGAAATCTGATGCTATTCCATCATAATTTTTAATCCTTGCTAAGCATGTGGATTAAAATAACAAATTCTTACTGTCAGGGTATTCAAACCAAAAGTTTGTGTAGCACTGCAGATGAAAGCGATGTGGTGTCAATGTAACTGGCTGCTCGGCCTGTTATGCAGTAGCATAAGTGTTAAAAGGGCAGCAGGGACCTATTTAAGCCCACAAGCCATCAGGGGATTTGAAACGCAAAGTTAGCAAGTGACTAAATGATGTGGGGGGTCCAGGGCTAATTGCATGTACTCACTGTTGCCGTTGGATGTGTGTATGATAATTAGCCGGAAGCGCTAAATAGAGATCTCGTAGAGCACCTCAGCTGCCCAGGACTAATAAATACCGAGAAAGGGGTCACCAGACAGCCTGACACACATACACGCACTGACACACCTGTCAATCTCGGAGGGGAGTGTAGCATATAATCCAGAAACCACCATGTCGACTGAGAGTGTGTGTGTGTGTGTGTGTGTGTGTGTATGCATGCGCGTGTGTGTGTGTGTGTGTGTGTGTGTGTATATGCATGCGCGTGTGTGTGTGTGGTGTGTGTGTGTGAAAGAATGAGTGAAGCTTTATATACTGACGCTGTTTGTCGTGTGTTTAGTCCAGTGTGAGAATGAACTTTTGGAGACAAGTGTATCTGCCGTATCGTGTCTGTACTGTGTGTGAGTGAGTGACATGAGATAAATGGCTGTGCATCTCAGAGAGTGAATAATGACACCACCTGCACATAAACATGCTGGAAATTTTTGAAATATTATGGTTAGGGTTAGTCTCTAACCCTAACCCTAGTTTGTCTCTAGGGAGCAAGGCAAGGGAGTGTGTGAATATGATGTGTTACATAACTGTTTGCATGGCACAGTGCTCACACTCGTGTCCAGTGAATTGCTGTACAGTGAGCAACTTAGCAAATCCAGAAATTTGTACAGCATATGCATTGTGAAGAAATTTTATAATATTACATTTTATTACATCACTAAAAGGAAATGTTTCTACTGAAAAAATGTGCCAAGTTGATTATTGGTTCAACTGAGTATGTTTGCAAAACATCCAAAAACAATTATATTTTTATTACACTATAATCTCATAGAAACTTGTTTTTGTCATCAGGGTTAATTACCCACAGCATTTAGCTAAGAATGGTGAATGTTAACGACTTTGGTTGAACTTTTAAGGAGTTAATTGTAATGTGAAGCATGAGGCTTCAATCGCTTAACTAAATGTAAACCACAATCTCTCTCTAAACTTAATCAACATGCTTTTGTCAACTCTAAAAGTGAATCCATTCTACGGTTCAGAATTCCTCGGTTTTGTATGCTCACAGTCAAATACAACAACCTCTCTACTATGGTGGTGCCGTACAAAATTAAAGGAAATTCCTTTCTTGGAAAAAAAGGCATTGCAAGTGATCCCTTGCAATGCCATTACTATACATTACTTTAAAGTACAAAAGATATTTAGCTAAAAAACAGCATATTAGACTGTTATTTATACATTTTATTTATCATACCACTCTCTCATTCACACGTCCTAACTTCCTGCAGTCATTGTCTATAACTGTCAGCTGTTCTCACTGCATCTATCCAGTTCAACGGATGACTTTCCTGTTGATGCCGTTGTTTTAAATATGATATTCTCTGTAACTTAAGTTGATTTTTGCTTTTTTAATGCACACCCTCCAACTGCCAATCATCAGCATCAGCAGAGTCATCGGCCAGTGTCACTACCAGGTTCTGGACTCTGGTGACTTTGCTGCTGCTCACCGTATGCTCTTCTGTCACAATCCAGAAGAGATTTAGTGCAAAAAAACAATCTGACATTTTAGTCATCTGATGCGACTAACAGTTATCAATACAGTGGTACATCTACTTACGAATGTCTCTACTTCCAAAATGTTCTACTTACGAAACGCCTCAACAGGAAAATATTGCCTCTAGTTATGAAATAAATTTTGAGTTACGAAAGGTAAAAATACAGTATGGGCTGCTACTCACAGCTCCCACAGGTTCCTGAACGCGACGTTCTTATAGCTGCTCTGCCATTGGCTATTACCTAGCATCCTGGCATCCCATTGGCTAAGAAGGATCTCCTCTTAGCCAATAGGATGGCTAATGAGGAGGTCATTGGCTAATGCACTGACACATTCTCATTGGCTAATGACCTCCTCATTATCCAATGAGGAGGTCCCTCATTGGTTAGCACACTGCATGGGTGTCTAGATAGATGGATGGATGGATGGATGGATGGGTAGATAGATAGATGGATGGATGGATGGATGGATGGATGGATGGATGGATGGATGGATGGATGGATGGATGGATGGATGGATGGATGGATGGATGGATAGATAGATAGATAGATAGATAGATAGATAGATAGATAGATAGATAGATAGATAGATAGATAGATAGATAGATAGATAGATAGATACTTTATTAATCCCGGAGGAAATTGTATATATCCACTGCTCAGGCATTACATAACAAATAATACTGAATAAACACCAGGAGAAAAAGAAACACTGACATCACAGGACATACCACAAGACATACACTACGCTAACAGACACATGCAGCACTAACAGGAATGATATACTAAACTATAACTAAAATATAAACAGTATAAAATTAAAATATAAACAGTATAGAATTGAATTAAAATATAAAACAGTATAAAACAGTATTAAAAAAAAAAAATAAACAGTATAAAATTAAATTAAATTAAATCCATTCAACCCCGTGCTGACCTCGCCACCTCCCCCCGGCTCCTCCTGAGAGAGTCATTGTACCCCCTGATGGCACGGGGCACGAAGGAGGACCTCAGCCTCTCTGTGGAGGCGCTGTGTGACAGCAGTCTGTCGCTGAAGGTGCTTCTCTGCTGGGAGAAGGTGGTGTGTAGGGGGTGCCTGGTGTTGTTCATGATAGCCTTAATTTTAGACATGGTCCTGCTCTCCAGAAGCATATCCACAGAGTCCAGGCTCAGCCCGACCACTGAGCCCGCTCTGCAGATGAGTCTGTTCAGACGGTCCATATCTCTTTTCCTGCCCCCGACCCCCCCCCCCCAACACACAATGGCGTATGACAGCACACTGGAGACTACGGACTGATAGAACATGAGAAGTAGCTTAGGACAGATGTTGAAGGAGGCCAGCCTCCTCAGGAAGTACATCCTGCTCTGACCCTTCTTGTACACACAGTCTATGCAGCATCCTCGTCATTCGGCCCTCGACCCATAACGTGTTCTGATAGTTTTAAATAAATATATTAACTTTTTGAGTATTCGCTATGGACCCCAAGAAAGTGATGGAGAAAAGAGGAAAAGAAAAGATGAAGAAAAGAGTTTTTTTCTCCATACAAACAAAGCAAGAGATAATAGAAAAGCATGAAAAAGGGATGCGTTTGGTTGATATCGCCAAAGAATATGGCCGTAATGCATCCACAATCGCCATGTTATTAAAACAAAAGGAAGTTTAAGGCATTGCGTGGGTGGTTAGATAAGTATTAAAAGGAGGACTGGAATTCACTCTGTTGTTCGGCATGGTGAGGCAAGAGCGCATGAACCAAAGAGGGCAAAAAACAATGAGGACAGTAGTTAAAAGGTAAATGACCATGATTTTTATTCTTTACTCTATTCTTTGTTCTTTACGTTATGCACAACTCTCATTTATTGTGTAATAATCTAATTGTAACATGTATCTGTTTCCTGTTTTGATGCATTTTCATGCTTTATAAAACACCTATGTATGAATTTTGGGGGGCTTGGAACGGATTAGGGCATTTACATGGAAAACGCCTCTACTTACAAAATTTTCTACTTATGACATTTCTTCCAGAACCAATTAACTTCGTAAGTAGAGGTACCGAAGACAAATAAAAAAAAAGAAAAAAGTAGGATATATTTGCAAAAAAGGTTACTTCCTGATAACTATCAAGTAAGAAACTAACCTCAAACATGATTAATAAATATGTAATAATGATGTACAGTAATCCCTCACTTATTCGCATTTCAAGATGCACAGTTTCACTACAGCATCTGTGTGTGTGTAACGGATGCTCTGTTTCAATTCACGGTTCCTCCTTCTTTAATACAAAAGTGCTTTACACAGTCTATAAGATACTTTTTTTATCCCAAACTGGGAAATTTAGAATAGTGTAAGAAAAGGTAATACAAATATAAGGTGGTTTAATATCAATGTGGGGAGGCTTTATAAATGTTTAAATTACCGTAAATAATAAAATAGTTTGTCGCTATATCACAGAATTTTTTTGTCGAGGGTGGTCCTGGAATGCATTAACTATGGGTAATGAGGGATCACTGTACTTATGCAAAAACCTACTACTTTCCTGCACATGTAGGTGTGGATTAATTTTTGTAGTTTGTTTTGTACAGCTGGATGGATGTAGGTATGTGCTGGCACAGATGTCTTGTGGAATTGTGTGATTTAGGTCAGTATTTTGTGACAGATTTTCATGGAGCTTGCTTCATTGACTAATTTTGTAGTAGTGGGTTTTAGAGAAATTGGGCAGAACTGAATTAAAGGGGTCCTATTATGAACATCACATTTTTCAGGTCTCTACATACACATAGTGGTCCTCCCTAACCCGACCAACTCCTAGAATCTGGTAAACAAACCCTTCCTGCATCAATAGATATTGATTCAGGGACCAAACTTTATTCCAGAGAGACAAAGTTTTAGCGGATACGACTACGGACCACGAACATAAATCCACATTCCGGCTTACCCTCTCAGTCACAAAACCAACACAGCTAACCATTAATAAATAAAGCCCTGGTAGACATTTACACACTCACACACATTCACAAGACTGACAACAACAGTGTGCACAAGCCGCAACTAAATGACAGAGGAGACTTAATCGTGATCCTCTTATACAAGTTGTCCAGAGGTAATTTAATGCAATCTTATTCAAAGCACTTCTGTAATTATAGTCTCAGTCTTATATACAAGCAGGTGCTAATCTGATGAACTATTTACACAATGTTTTTAGCATTACTGTAATCCTGTCATTTTCACTCAGGGTCACGAAGACAGCTGTCAGTTCGGCTCACTGCAGTAGGAAAGAGTTACCATATCATAAGTGAAGTGACCTTTACATAACTTAGCTTATTGCCAGTATTACAGGTAACTGGTCTTACCTGACAACACCTTTTATAGTCTGTTCCAGGTGGAACTGTTTTTCCAGAGTAAATGCTGCAACAGCATGAAGGGAGACTTTGTTGTTGTACAATGATGTATTTTTATTTAAGGTTATGGTGATTTAGCACTATCAACTTCATGATCTTGTCATATGCAGCAGCCTTGTCCCAGTGGTTTGAAAGTACTTGGTGTTTCCCATAGCCCTTTTGACGCACATACGTCCCACAGAGTCTCAGGTGGTAGTTGGTATTTAAATATGTACAAAGAGAAGCATTGTTAGTCAAGCAAGATTTGGCCATTTGTGACATTCCTACAAAGCATCTCAGGGAGTCTCCGGGGGGGACAGACATTTCCACAGGTCAGTGCTCGTGTCAGAAATAAGGCCCAATCGGGTCCCGTTCCACTCTGCTCTCCTCTTCTTGGGTGTAACACTAAACTGTGGCTCACACATGTCCCCCTCTGCTCCCTCCCCAGGGTAAGAAGCAGAATTTAATGACAACCCCTCTCCTCTTCCTTCACTTTTGCTCGCCAATCGGAGAATGAGAATACAACATGTTTGTACATTTGCCTGATGATCTATATCTCTTTCTGCCCCACCCTCTCCCTCATTGCTTACTTTCCTCCACTTATTCTGCATTTTTCCACTCCTCTGTATCTCCCTGTCTCACTTCTCTCCCTGGTTGTTCCCTCATTCCTCCTCTCTCCCCAGCTCATTCCTGCTCTTACAGCCACTCCCTCACCCTTCCCCCCCTCCCCAGCTGCAGTCGAGGTGGGTGTTCTGTGGCTGTTATGACTTGAGAGACGATAATGGCAGCTATAATGTGGCCAGACGTTCCTGATGTGGCTGGGCTTGTGGGGGATTCTGTTGTGTTAGGGCTGGAGACAGAGCGAGGGAGGGACGGGAAACCGAAGGAGGGACCCGGGTCCTCGGCCAACCACAGTCCAGATTCTGCCTCATTTTGCTCTTCGTTTTTTCCCCCTCTTTCTTTCTCTCCTCTCCTACACTTTTTTCTAGCTTTATTGTTTTCCTTTGGTGGTAAAATTTGTTTTTCAGTCCTGCCTTTGTTTTTGTAACCTTCCACCCAAAGGAGACTCTCCACCTTCCTTGTGTTTTTTACCCCATTTTACCCAGAGTCTGTGAATTCCTCACAGCTGTTGTAATGTGGGGGCCAATGGTGTGACCACCGAAAGGCCACAGGGCTGGAGACATCGCAGTACTGTACAATAAGCTCTACTAACTGACCCGCTGCAGGCCAGATTAATGTCAAGTTTGCAAGTACAGCTACTTTGAGTTTTAATTAAATGTACTTAACTCGTCTAAAGCCAAATGTGATGTTTTCAAAGGTCACTAAATGACATATTAAGAATAAAACATTAATGGTCATAGTTAGTCAACAACTGCCATTCAGTAAGAACTTTTGTGGTTTTCGTGATTTAACATGAGCATTTTATATCTACAAAGAGAGTTTGTCCACCGTGAAGTCAACCATGTTGGACTACCATGTGAAAACAGAAGGTCAGATACCAGCAACAGAAACGGCCTCTGAACACCTACAGTTGTGTTCAAAATAATAGCAGTCCAACATGAATAACCTGTTTTTGGATTAAATTATATTACTGCATGGCAAATAATTTAACAGTTGCTGTAGTAGGGTCATAGAAAACCAACAGAGCCAAAATTCATGATATGTATGCTCCTGAGTCTGTGTAACTGAATAATGAACTGAAGGGGCGTGTTAAAAAAAAAATAGCAGTGTGGAGTTCTATTAGTGAAGTCATTCAGTCTGTGAAAAAACAGGTGTCAATCAGGTGGCCCTTATTCAAGGATGAAGCCAACATATGTTGCTCATGCATGTCTCTCTGACAACCTGAGAAAAATGGGTCGTTCCAGACATTGTTCAGAAGAAAAACATACTTTGATTAAAATGTTGATTAATGAAGGGAAAACGTATAAAGAAGTGCAGAAAATGATGGGCTGCTCGGCTAAAATGATCTCCAATGCTTTAAAATGGAAAGCAAAACCAGAGAGATGTGGAAGAAAACGGAAGACTACCATTTGAATGGATCAAAGAATAGCCAGAATGGTGAAAACTCAGCCAATGATCAGCTCCAGGATGATCAAAGACAGTCTGAAGTTACCTGTGAGTACTGTGACAATTAGAAGATGCCTGTGTGAAGTTAATCTATCAGCAAGAAGCCCCTGCAAAGTCCCACTGCTAAAAAAAAGACGTGTGCTGAAGAGGGTACAAATTTGCCAAAGAACACATTGGTTGGCCAAAAAAAAATGGAGAAACATTTTGTGGATGGATGAGAATAAGATTGTTCTCTTTGGGTCTAAGGGCCGCAGACAGTTTGTCAGACGACCCCAAACACTGAATTCAAGCCACAGTACACTCCAAAGACAGTGAAGCATGGTGGTGAAAGCATCATGATATGGGGATGTTTCTCTTACTATGGTGTTGGGCCTATTTATCACATACCAGGGATCATGGATCAGTTTGGATACATCAAAATACTTGAAGAGGTCATGTTGCCTTATGCTGAAGAGGAAATGCCCTTGAAATGGGTGTTTCAACAAGACAACGACCCCAAACACTCCAATAAGTGAACAGCTTCTTGGTTCCAGACCAACAAAATTAAAGTCATGGAGTGGCCAGCCCAATCCCCGGACCTTAATCCGATAGAAAACTTGTGGGGTGACATTAAAAATGCTGTTTCTGAGGCAAAACCAAGAAACGCAGAGGAATTTTGGAATGTTGTCAAATCATCCTGGGCTGGAGTACCTGTTCACAGATGCCAGAAGTTGGTCGACTCCATGCAACACAGATGTGAAGCAGTTCTCAAAAACAGTGGCTATACAGCTAAATATTAGTTTAGTGATTCATAGGAATGCTGAATCCTGGATATTTTTCAGTTTATAGAGTAAATATTTAAGTTTGTAAAGTAAAATGCAGACACTGCTATTTTTTTGAACAGCCCAATGTTCATTTGTCTTCATTTTCTGTAAAGTAATTAAAGCATTTCTGCCTTTTTCTTCATGTTTAGATTTAGAATATAATGTGCAGTGTTCCCAATGCATGGAAATAAAAAAGGATGTTGGGCTTTACTCAATTTTTTAAACAGACTGCTATTATTTTAAACACAACTTTATATATATTTTTGTGGCCACTACAGAGGAAATATGTTTGTTGGTATCGATCTGCGACCAACTGATGGCAGTAAATCTCACAAACTGACCTTTTAATGTCAGACACTGACTGTCTAACTGCATCTTAAACACAAGGGAAGAAGATGGAAACAACTTTAAACCAAAGGAAAAGTCCAAACTAATTTTGTCTGTCATCAAACCAGAAACGTGTGTCTACTGTCAGCATTTAATTAACGAACGATGCAACATTTTGTGTCACGAGCCAATGTGAAGAGTGCCCACAAAATATTTTATTTGCAACACATATTAGCTTTTCTTTTTTTGCACATTTCAAAAGTTTGAAATGTTTGATTTTAATCAAAAACGCAGATGTATGTCTTGTACTTAAAGTCAATTTGGCTGTGATTGCCTGTCTAAATACAAACCATACAGAGTAGTGAACTGGTTACTCTCAATTTTCCATGTGAAATGTAAAAAAATTAGTGTGGCTGTTTATTTCCATACATTGACCCTGTGATGAACTGACAACTTGTCCAGAATGTACCTAAAAGTCACCCCATGTCAGCTGGGATAGGCTGAAGCACCCTATAACTTTGCATGGAATTAAAAATGAAAAAATTGAATGAGTAAATGCTAAAGTCAGTGAAAAGCCACAACAAAATTTCTTCTAAATTCTGGGCCTAAACTGAGTGACTGCTGTGGATGCATATTCCTCATGAGAAAGTAAAATCTCCTGATGACCTCTGGTACAAAAAAAGAAAGTCTAAAACAAGCCCTTTGACAGCTTTGTTGAAAAAGAAGAATCACTGAAGCCCAACACAAATGTTTACTAGACAAGCACTATGGTTTCAATCCCTCTGTTTCACACCTCACACATCCCCATACTGTAAACTGTTGGCTGAGGAAGCAACAGCGCTGATGTCTCATTGCAGGGGTTCTCACCTTGTCAAAATGACAGGAGGAAACGTTGATCCCTTGTTGCTACACAGCCGGAGTGACTGATGACAGACATTAGGGCACAGGAGAGCTGACTACACACAGCAGAAGGAGTAGCTGGATATACAAAGAATAGAGCAAAAGAAGCAGGAAAACAGCTGATGAGATGCTGGTTAACTTTTTTAAGAGCAGGCAGGCTTGAATCCAAAGAAGGATATATGATATAGACATGCTGCACAGCCACGAATGACAATTAAACACTGGGAAAAAAACTCATTCGGACAAAAAGTACCTTGATTTTCTCCAACTGCCTTGTAGATACATGTAAACAACACACCGTCTGTGCTCCACAGTCACGATTGCTGTTTTAGCACTTTTTTCACAGTCACAGTTGACAGGGTTTGTCTGAAGATTAAGGTTGGTTCACGAGAGTGGTTTCTCAGGGCTGACACGGTCTGAGGTTTAGCCCATACCAACTAGGCCTGAACTAAATTTCACTTTGCCATATGAAAGTGTTCAAATGTCAGATGATGTTAAAACGCTGTTGAAGCCCATTCAAACTAATCACAATCAATATTCAAGATCACCTATTAACAAAAGTTTTGGGATTCTTAAGATATCTTAGCTGTGAAACAATTATGAGAAATATGAAATGCTGAGAGTCTACGTCACAAGAGAGCTTGTTTGAGGGACAGCAAAACCCAGACCTGCCCACTTCAACAGTCTCAACATCCATCTCAGTGACAAGTGGAGTGCAGTTATATTCACAGGCACTGTGGTAAATTTATGTTTAAGGTTTGGCTGGGTCATAACAATGTGACTTATATATAGCAAACGGGTTAATAACAACCATTAAAAACAAAAATATAAAGGACAAAACTTCTAGCAGGAAGCAAACGTGCATGAGGTTTAAACCCCACTGACCCAGCAGACAGGACTGAATCTCACTATGGTTTCTCCTCCACTGTAACTGTACACGGAAAGAGTAACGCCTAAAGCTGACGCCACTGTTGGGTCCACTTCTTGTTTTTATTTGCAGTCAGGTTTTGTCCTGCTGGACAGCTTCACTTTGTGAAAGGTGGAGAGACATTTAATGTTTTTAAGTGAACGGATTTCAACCAACAACGGTATCAAGAGGGCAGCTGATGTACCAATAGCACATTTCCAAGTCCCCAACAACTCCCTGTTCTTTCCCTCTTCTATGATACCACTTTTTTTCTCTCTCACTGGGCCACACATCAACCATCCTGCACATACCTGTGGTTTCCAGCGCCCCAGCTCTTCTCCTCGTGTCCTCCCTCCTCTCTCTCTTTACCTCTAGATCCCCAACTCACGACCTTACTCCCTTCTCTGTCCACTAACCAGTGAGCTCTTGTCCTGTCATGCTGTCCTCTTCTTCCTCTACTTCTTCATCACTTCTGTATGCCTGTGCATCAGGTAGGTAATGTCAGACACTTTAAAAGCAGAAAAATATTCCAAAGTGGAGAGAGAAGAAGAGAAGGACAGATGTATGGATCAATGAATGGATGGATAGATGGATAAAGCAGATGAGGAGTGGTTGATTCACACACCTGGCACCCAGCTGTAGATTGCGACAGCAAGCAGAAATACTTCATCTCTAATCAACCAGAGGCCCAGTCCCTGATTTTAAGGCAACACAACCATTGCTTTTAATTGTATACTGAGGTAATCATTTCTCTGTACCTTCACTAGGTCTCCTGATTGTCATCCAACTGCTCCTTGCATTTTTGTGTCTTGTCCTGTCTACAAATCAAGGTGAATGTTCTTAAGTCAATCATCTCAGAAACAGTAACACATCCCTTGACATATTCACTAGAATGTTCTGTCAGACACTGACCAGAGAACACAAACCAGATAGCGATCTCTTTAGTATATAGAAAGACCGTAGTGGTTATAAGAAAAATAATAATCCTAACAATCTTGGGTGGGCAGGCGATATTTATAGCCAGCCTGGTGATACTTATATTCCTTAGCTGTATAACACAGCTGGTAGTGAGGGAGGTAGAAACCCGAGGGAGAAGAGGCAGATGGCAGAGAGTGAGAGAGAAGGAGAGAGTGAGAGAGAGAGAGAGAGAGAGAGAGAGAGAGAGAGAGAGAGAGAGAGAGAGAGAGAGAGAGAGAGAGAGAGAGAGAGAGAGAGAGAGAGAGAGAGAGAGAGCATGTATACGTGTGGCTGGGAGTAACATGGAGAGAAAGAAATGCAGAAAGAGAGACACAGACATAGTGATGACTACGTAAGGCTGTGTTTTTGTGTGTTCTCATGTCTGTTTGTGTTCAGCATGTGGGAGGAACGTCCAAATGGCAGCAGGAGCTGATGAGGCCTGCAGGCCACCAGATGAACACAGTGACCACAGCTTTGAGAGCCTCTCACAGACAGGAAATACAAGGAAATATGACTGAGACAACACAACCAGCAAACAAAAATGGATGAGATAAATCAAGAGAAAACTACATGGAACTTGTTTACTTTTAATTTATCATTGCTAGGCTTGTTTCAGGGGCTAAAATATGGCTGTGAGTTAAAATAGTGAACTCTGGTGATTCTAATTTTCAACGAGTAATGCACAAGACAAGTCTATCTGGTAGAATGGACTTTACTCTGATTTAGAATTTATTCGAAACCAAGAGTTTGCTGCATGTTAGTGACAGCTCAGAAGTTTCTCAGCATTTTCTCCCCATGTCTGTGGGTTCTCTTAACATCTGATTTCCTTCTATAGTCCAAAAATATCCAGTGTTTACAGTTGAAGTACTGACTGTAAGTTGTCCATATGGACATAGTTGTTTGTTGGTCTTCTCATTCATTCTCTTGTGAAGTGACCTTTTCAGGTGGTACTTCACTTCTCGTCACTTCTCGTCCAAAGTCAGCTGGGATACACTCCAGCCCCCCCACTGACCCCACACAGGATAGGCAGCTACACGGAATGGACGGATGTAGGGTGACTATATTTCAGAAAAGACCTGGAAGGTCATTTTCCTGAATATATACCCTCACCGAGGATTACAAGTTCATTAGATTAACTCCAAATCCAAATTCTGCCCAATAAAATATCCACCACCTTCTTCATACAAGCAAATATGCCATTACATCAGTACTGCATGTTGCCTCAGTGTAACAGTTAGCCTTAACACTATCCTAACCCTAACCTCTGCCAGTGAGGCTAAATGATGAGTCTGGTTTGTTGGCTTATTAGCAGGAATGAACTAAAACTACTTGATAGATTTGAAGGGTTGGGCATGTGTCATGGAAGAACTCAATATACAGTATTTTGAAAAGGAGATGATTGAGAAGAGGATTTTTTTCTTAGATATTGAGAGAAAATGCTTCTTTAACTTTTTTGTCAGTTACGCTTAACCAACTTTATCTATGACCAGAAAACTGCTGGAACTAGATCTGCATAAAGAGGTGGATCTATGATTAGTTCCTTCTACAACCCCAAGGCCCTGAGGGACATTTACCTCACAGACAGATTTGAATTTTTTATCTAAGATCCAAGATGGGAGCAGAGCTCTATATTTTGGGAAGAACCACTCAAGCAAAACAAGAAATGCTAGTTTTTCTCTAACAGGTGCCCCTACCTGAGAACCATTTAAACAGGATGAATCAAAACAAACACGACTGATAAATCCTTCAGTGTTGACTGCTGTTTTTGTACAGATGACATTATCACCACTATTCAGAAGGTGCTTGAGGTTCAATAACTAGCTTAGAGCCAATTATAAGAGACCATACAAAGGACCTGACAAACCTGGATGTTCATCCTTATACTGTTCACACTGAACCCAATAATCTCTTATAAACAGTTCTTTTTGGTGTGTTTCATCATTGTGGTGTGACAGTAGATGTTAGTGGCACGGTAATTGTCTGCAAAAAGTTGAGGCAATAACCAAATTGTTTCCTTCCTGTCTTCTGTATTTAAGTTCATTGTATTATACAGTGCTTTCCCATCTGGTTCCTGCTCTCTTCTCCCTCACACCTCCATCTTTTTCTCAGTATGTGCTTCCTTTTTCCATTAAACCTCACTCTTATCATTCTGAAGAGTCCAAAACAAGCCTATATATTGTGGATTCTGTGCATCATTTTTACCTGATCTCTTTTGTTTTTGCAAAAAAGAAAAGAAAGATTTAATAACTGAAAAACACATGCTCTCTTCCACAGATGATGTGATTAAATTTGTTTTAGTCCACATCATCATTCTTTTGGGTCCCTTGGAAATTTGTAGGGGAAAACAATTCATGCAGGAACTGCTGACTGGTGACAAATCTGTTAATGCAAAAAGTAGGGCTGACATAAAAAGATTTTTCTCCATTGCGCTTGTCATTTACTTTAACAATCCTCATTGATTTCCACGGTGAACCAATTACAGCAACTATTTATATCAGTGAGACTCTGACGCCTGTGTGGTCCGTCTCAGAGCTGATGACTACATAACTAATATATTGCAGGCTATTAGTTTAATACCCAGATGGGGCAAGGCATCTGGACCTGCACTGGATTTTAATTGGCTAGAATCCCTGAGCTGATGTTTGGAGCTTAGGATGTGACTATACATACACACACACACACACACGCACACACACACACACACACACACAAAATTGCACCCCCACACACACACCCACTATCCCTGAACGAATGAAAGACTTGGCTGAGCTCACAGGCTGTCAGGATGAGACGAGTCATGGCTGTCCAGAGTAGTCTACAAACTAAACAAATGCAGACAACCCACACACACACACACACACACACACACACACACACACACACACACACACACACACACACACACACACACACACACACACACACGCACACACTCACACACACACACACACACAAACACACACACTCACACACACACACACACACACAGACACACACACACACACACACTGAGTTACATCTTTTAAATCTCAGAACAGACTGACGCCACGCTGCTGACAATTGCAGCAAGAACTAGCCATGACATCTGTCGAGCTGATTATTACAGCGTAAAATGAAAAGATTCAAACTGCAGATGGCAAATCAATGTCTCTTTAACACAAAACCAACAAGCACACAAGAAAGGTAGTCATTTCTGTCTGAGTGGTTGTCCATGTATATGAGACCGAGAGTGAGAGAGTGTATGTCTGTGTGTGTGTGTGTCTTAAGTTCCCACCAGAGTAGTAATTAAGTGGCATTAACATAACTAAAAGGCAACAAATCAGGTACTCAGCTGGCTGTGAATTGGAGGGGGACAAGAAGCTTAACACACGTGCACGCAAACAGACACGCACACAGACAACCGCACAAACGCACACACAAACACATGCACGCACGCACGCACGTACACACACACACACACACACATTTACATACATTTGCACAGACAAGTATAAGTAGACTTGTCACAGTTATTTTCTGGCCTAGGCTCCTGCATCAAGAGATATGCAATCTGTGCCAACAGACGTTAGAACTATATTTTAATTTAGTTGTGACAGAAAGACAACAGAACGACTGAACACTAAAAGCAATGGGCACGATCAGCTACAATATACCAAAACTACATAACTGTTGTTTTCACGGGAATGCATTGATAATGCACTGCTTGGCTCATTAGTAAAATGTCACAACTGATAGTGTTGTGCTTAATGTCAGACCTAGAGTGGCTGTGAATCACTAGAATGTTTATTTAAATCACACACAGTGGCCTTCACACTGCTGTTATGCTCTGAGAAGGGTCTTTATTTTAGTGGTAATGTGCAATCTCTTTGTAAAATGACTCCGTTTGACTGCTGCAGTTGTAAAAGTTAATAAAACAACAGTAGGAGGAGAAGAAGAAGCAAACAACCTGCCTGAGCAGTGTAGTTTCATAGCATAGTAATATGCAGTGTTTCATCAAATGTAGTTTGACATATTTTCTAGGTTTTACAGAAACATTTAGTGTACTGAGAAATGTTAACCTAGACAAGACTGTTTAAAATGATGACTACAGGCGGGTACATTTAACACACTTAATAAATTCATTTATGCTTCATTTATATATGAAAATAGAGGAATGGACAGAACTTATTACCACCTGACATTTGTACTCTCAGACCCAAAAAAGCCATTTTCATTTGTTATCTATTTATTTTACTTGTAATTCCTCATAGAACTGTTATTTTTCATGCATGTTTTCTTTTAAATGTTTTTATTCCAGCTTACTGTAATTTATTTATTTAATGGCTTGTAATACCTACCAGCACTGTAGCAAATTCCTTTTTTAAGCACATTTAAAGATTTTATATGTTATTTTGTTTTACATAAATGTGAAGCACTATGGGTTTCCTTTGGTTCTTGGACAGGGCTACAAAAATAAATGTAGATTGATATGTCTCTTTCAGATGGTTACACACTCCTATACACTATTATTTTGGTTGGTATGGATACATGTATATGATGACGGTGAGGTGTCAAAAGCTTCAACACCAACAAATACACTGAACACTGATGGTCATTGGCAAGTCTGTGATGGTTTTTGGTAGTTCAAGACTTTGAAGAATTTAAAAAAATATTTTTCTTTGTTGTGTTTGTACTTATTTTTTGTGGTTTGCCAGGATTGCAGTTATACTGCCCCCAACTATTTTGGGTGGTATCAATCCATTATTGTCCGTATCAATTAGTTCTCTGATAACATGAACCAATATATTCAAAATGAATACAGAATGCATGAAAAGCTCCATCTGTAAAGGAATATGTCTTTAATACAGTGGTACCTCTACTTATGAAATTAATTGGTTCTGGAAGAAATTTTGTAAGTAGAAAATTTTGAGACGCGTTTTAGAGACGCGTTTTCCATGCAAATGCCCTAATCCGTTCCAAGCCCCCCCAAATCCAGACATACATGTTTTATAAAGCATGAAAATGCATTAGATTATTACACAATAAATCATGTAAAAAACAAAGAATATAGTAAAGAATAAAAATGATGGTCGTTTACCTTTTAACTGCTGTCTTCATTATTTTTTGCCCTCTTTGGTTCATGTGCTCTTGCCTCACCATGCTGAACAAAGAAGTGAATTCCAGTCCTCCTTCTGAACTTGTCCAACCACCCACACAATGCCTTAAACTCCTTAAACTTCCTTTTGTTTTAATAATGTGGTGATTTTGGATGCATTACGGCCATATTCTTTGGAGAGATCAACCAAACGCATCCCTGTTTCATTCATTTCTATTATCTCTTGCTTTGTTTGTATGGACAAAAAACTATTTTCTTTGTCTTTTCCTCTTTTCTCCATCACTATCTTGGGGTCCATAGTGAATACAGTCAAACCTCGGTTTTCGAATGCTTCTCTTCTCGACCAAATCGGTTTTCGACCAGAAAATCCGAGAATTTTACGTCTCTGAACTCGACCAAAATTCGGCTCTCGACCAAACCGAAAGAAGTCGAGGGTACCTGAACGCGACTCACTCGGGAGTCGAGCAAACTCGAATGCCCAGGATGCTTCCTCCGTAGCGCATTTGTGTTCAAAGTTCGATAGGATATCTTTTATTAAAATAAAACACATTGTCTATTTCTACCCCTTTTTTTTTAATGGTAAACAGTATACAGTGCAGTTTATGGTGTAAAATAGTTTAAAAAAAACGTTTTATTTTTTAGACTTGGAATGGATTAAAATTATTTACATTAATTATAATGGGAAAAATGGGGCGACAGTGGTTAGCGATGCCAACTCACAACATGGCGGGACGGATCCGGGTTCGAGTCCCGCTCTGTGTGGAGTTCGCATGTTCTCCCCGTGTCTGCGTGGGTTCTCTCCGGGTTCTCCGGCTTCCTCCCATCTCCAAAAGCATGCGCTTCAGGTTGATTGGCCGTTCCAAATTGCCCGTAGAAATGAGTGTGTGTGTGCATGGTTGTATGTCTTTGTGTGTGGCTCCATGGTGCACTGGCGTCGTGCCCGGAGTGTCCCCCGCCTCGCACCCTATGCCGCCGAGATAGACTCCGGCTCCCCATGACCTGATACAGTGGTGGTAATCTGAAGATGCCTGACTGATAATTGGAAAAATAGTTTCGGATTTCAAAAAACTCGCTTTTCGAACAGCCTTCTGGAATGGATTATGTTTGAAAACTGAGGGTTAAGTTAATATATTCACGTAAAACTATCAGAACACCTCATGAGTCGAGGGCCGAATGACGAGGACGCTGCATAGACACCTATCTAGCTACACACAGAGGTCCCTCTTAGCCAATGGGATGCCAGGATGCTAGGTAATAGCCAATGGCAGAGCAGCTATAAGAATGTTGCGTTCAGGAACCTTTGGGAGCTGCGAGTAGCAGCCCATACTGTATTTTTACCTTTCATAACTCAAAATTTCTTTCGTAACTAGAGGCAATATTTTCCTGTTGAGGCGTTTCGTAGGTAGAAAATTTTGTATGTAGAGACATTCGTAAGTAGAGGTACCACTCTATAGATTATAGAACCAGAAAAATCTCCTAGAGCATCTACAGCTTTCTGGATTGAACCAGTGCTTTTTCCCACATTAGATATCAAATAGTTGATAGTATTTCATCTGCAAGAAATATCTTTATATCTCAATACCTCAACCATTAAGCCAGACCTTAAATTTTTTATCAAAACAAAAAACCCATTGAGACTGGTGTGATAAAGATGTCTGAATATTGGTGTCGGACATGTTGTGGAGATGTTGCCTGTATACACAGATCCTTTTCAACCCTAAATTCCAGTCTGGATCTCCATGCAGTGTTCAGTGATGCGCATGGATCTCTCTCTCTCTCTCTCTCTCTCTCTCTCTCTCTCTCTCTCTCTCTCTCTCCCTCTCACACACACACACACACACACACACACACACACACACACACACACACACACACACACACACACACACACACACACACAGTGAAATTTGACTTCAGTACAGTATTTGAAGGCAAAAAGTAAACTTCCTCATTAAACACAGATACACATGTACACATGACCCTTACACGTTGACAAACAAACAAACACACACACACACGCACACGCACATGCACACACAGACACACACAGACACACACACACACACACACACACACACACACACACACACACACACGACGCAGGGTCCTGAACTTACAAATACAATGACAACGGCGCAAATTACCATTTTCTCAGTAAATCGAGAACATCTTAATGAATAAACGGAGACAAACACAAGAACACATAGCTGTTTGACCCATCCACCACCACCACCACCACCACCACCACCACCACCTCCCGACTTATCCTGTTAACACTGTAACAGGATAAGAGTTAGTGACATAAGAGGTGTATGGCACCTTACTAAGGCATGAAATACTGTTATCTACACAAGAAATTTGCCTTGAGGACAGTGTCCATAACAGCCTTTGACACAATTCCCGATTTACAATTAAATAAAAAATTTAAATTTTCAGGACTTGACATAAGGGAAATCAAGAACAAAAGACAAGTGAAGTTTAACACAGTTTCCTGCAGGGAGGAGAAAAAAAAAGGAGGCAGAGTGATTCACTTGAGATGGAAAAAATCTGGCGGCAGTAATGTTGCTGTGCAGCAGGCGACTCGGAGTCTGTGTGTGGTATTCATACTCTCCTTTCTCCTCTACAAAGGAGGAATGGGGGAATTGGAAGGGATAGAAAAAGATGGTGCAGAAAATGAGAGCAACAAGGAGAAATAAGTAAAGAAAAACAGAGTTGGTGTAATGGAAGAAAATAAACTGAAAAAAGAGGGAGAGAGGGAGAGAGTTCAGTGATGAATGGCACTATGCTTGAGCAGTCCTTTTGACTGAGAAGAGAGGGACTGAAGACCTATTGTTGAAATCTCATTCCTCACTGTATTGTCCGACCTTATCAATGTAGGGTCACCAAGAACAATAGTGAACTCTCATAAATTCTCATGTGTTCACAATGTAAAACTTAGTACAGGGCTTTAGTATAACATCTTAAACCATACAGGTAAACTTATATGATAAAAGATGGTGATTATATACTGATGATTGATCAGTAATTCAGTGTCATTAAAATAACTCCACATATTTCACACATGAAGTTGGGTTTACTGCCATTTGAGGTCAGCATGTGAAACTTTGACAGAATAATCAAAGTTTAAATTTAAAAAGCATGATGATAACCAACAGACAGACGTTTCTTATTTATTAGCAGCTGTTAAACAAGCTCTACTCCCTTCTCCTGCCCCACAATCCCTCTCTCCCTCTCTCCCACCAGCTCTTCAAGAGAGAAAACAGAGAGGAATCATTCAGTGATTGAAAAGGTTAAGGTCTGCCCAAGGGCTGGAGTTCCTACGCCTGCCAGGGGTACCTGAAGAGGGGCAAACATTTACCGGTAAAGAAAAGAGGGGGAGAAAAAAAAATCAACAGGCTGCCCGAGAGCTACGGGGTCTGCGGTGAGTGGTGGTGTAGAGCCCTTGGAGGGTTTGTCGTGTAATTGAGTCAAACGTTGACCCCCTGTTCAGCTCGCTTCTGCAAATCCGCCATATAACTCATGTTCTCCCTCTTTTTCCTCTTCATCTATCCATCTCATACTCCTCTTCACCGCCCCCCCCTTCCTTATTTTCTGTTGTCTCAAAGGATGATTGTGCCGTAAGTGAAACCCGGTTATTTAGAGGCAAGGGGTGGGGTGGGGGTGCGCAGGGATCTGCTGAGGCTCACAATCTTCCTTTCACCCCAAATCTTACTTACGCCCCCCACAATACTCACTCTCTCTTCTCTCCTGCGTTCTCCCCCTTTTCATTCCTCCTTTTGTTTGCACCGTGGGATGAATTTTAATCAGTCCACTCTCCACCTCCGATCTCGTTGCCCCCCCCACACCCCCACCCCCAGTCAGGCCACACATTCCCCTTTTTCAACTTATATCCTGCACCTCAGTCTTTTTTTACACTCCTCTGCTGGTCACCCCCCTCAAAAGCTTTTGAAAACAGAGGGCACAGATAGAGGCCTTTGATGAGAAGGGAAGTGAGTATTTGTTTCTCCAGGTTTAGGACAGGCCAAATGTCTTTAACAGGAGAGGGAACAACTGAGAACTAGGTGAGAGTGGCAGAAAAAGGCCAGAAAAAGAGGGAGTTTAAAAAGGAGGGTCTGGAGGAGGAGGAGGAGGAGGAGGAGGAGGAGGAGGAGGAGGAGGAGGAGGAGGAGGAGGAGGAAGGTGACAGAGGGACAGAGAGAAGGGTGGATTCTGTTTATGGAGAGCTATCATTTTTAAACGCCTCCTTCAATGAAGAACACTTTGTTTGCTAAAGGGCTCTAATGTGGTGCTTCCATTGTGATGGCTTATCCCGTGGGACAGTGCAAGTCGGGGACACTGTTGTTATTCACACATTCATTTGCAGGTGCTCTTCACAACGACTGGTCTGACTAAGTCCACCCCCTCCCAAAAAAAAAGTGAGAGTAAAAGTGTGTCACTGTGGAGGACATTGCAGGAGGTTATTAAAGAAAAAACAAGAATTTATTTAAAAAAATATTTATTTCATTTCAATTCCTGATTTTAGATCAGCATTTCTGAAAATGTCAAACTTTTTTTTGCTCAACTCTAAAGAGGTGGAGCTCAGAGATTTTGTTCCACTATATTAAAGATGCTATTCAGTTGAAGCCTCGCTAAACAGCAAGAAATTACAGTACACACAATCCAGAGATGCAAAGGCTCCAGTGATATACAGTAAATCTTTTTGAAATTCCTTGTCTATTTAGATCTTTGTGTCACTACAATTGCATTATATTAAAACTGATGCAAAAAGAAACAGCAACTTAATGGCATGAAACCTTTACCCATGGCTTCTACATGTGGTCCAGAATGCCTCCAAAGAAATGCCTTTCGGGAGATACTAGAACGTTGGACCATAACAGAGTCTTCTTCTCCTTTAACACAGCATTTTTTATGTTATTCTGCGCATGGTTGGATCAATATCCACTGAGACTGATAATTCCTCTGTGGTGAGTTAAACGACTTCATCAACTCTTCTTCACTCTTATCGAGGACGAGTGGAGTCCTCTCTACCCACCTCTCTCCCTCACTGCCTCTTTTCTCTCCACCCCAGCCCTTCTTGTGAAGTGTTTGTTAGGAAATCCTGAACAAACCACAGCTGTTTGTTCACCTTTTGTCAATGACGAGTTTTTATTGACTTCTACTATTGACAATTGCACGGCTCCTGTTGGCCTCACACAAGCTGGATAACGCTGTGCAAATAGGCATGTGTACACACACGTTCACAATCCACCCGAAACACACCCGCAACTGGTGTCCAAATTACCGAGAGCACATCAAGGAGACAGGAGATGGTTTGAAAGAGAACAGACAATTTGTTAATGCAAATAGACATAGATTGAAAAATAATTACATAAAAACATATTGTATAATGTAGGATGGCATAAATTAACATACTGATATAATATTTCAACAGAAGATGAAAAGGAAAATGTCAACTTTCCCATTTGTATAAAATACTATGAACAGTACGTACAGTGTTGGCTTGTTGAAAGTTGGAATTTGTTGGTCTCCTTGTTTCTGCACTCCTGATTGTCTCACTAGACTTCTATGTTTGTAGAATGCAACACAGTGAAACAACACCTTTAGAAACCTATTGCTCTTCACATCCATTATACTCAGTGTTACAGATCCAGTTCACTCATACGGGATCATGGAGGACTCTCTAGATTCTTTGGCTCTGACTCACAGCAAAAGGGGGGCTAAAGAACAGATGGTAAGACACACCGGGTGCAAAGGTATGAGAGAAAGCCAGATCCGAGATGAAGTATTGAGAAAGTGGTTGACAAAAACACACAGGGAGTGGAGCAGAGCTTCTGTGTCAATGGAGGAGATCATGGATACCAGTAGGGGGCTCAGCCATTAGCACAATAGACCCCCGACTGAGCCAAGACCCTTAATACCCATACTCCTATTTCACACATCTTTTCAAATCACCCATGCAAATCTCATCCAGCTCCCCTCGCCTCCACACTCTGCCTGTGCCATGTGATTGTAGCCAGAGTGACAATAGCAAGAAAAACCTCTGGTGAATCTGGGGGCCTTCAAGGGTCATCAGGATACCTTGTGTTTGTGTATTGGTAGACAATACCTACATTTCAGAAACAGCAGCACAAACTTCCTCTGTCCTTGCAGGGAGCTGTTAAGAATGATAGGGGCATCAAGTGTCAGTGATAAATAGGTCATTATCATCTGATCTCGGGTGACGTGTGCAGCTGATAATGAGTCAAAATCACAGCTGTCAGTGACCGCCTGTTGTGCTGCAACTCAAATGTCTCTCACAAGTACTTCAGGGCAACTGGTATTAGTCAAAGTTTCTTGAGTTAAACATGTTTTTGAAAGGGTAACACCTGTATAATGGAATTAGTCCATGTAGTTTTATAGTCATGAGAGTTTGTTTCGAAAACCACATAAAGGCCTAGCTATTTAAAATATAACTATACACAAATATTTAAAAAATAATACTTTTGATTAAATTACTTTCCCCTATACTTGTCTAAAATTATCCCAAAACGCTTCATGAACATATGAATTAAAGATGCTAGAGTCGTTCGGCTTTGATCTTGATGCTGCATTGAGAGAGACATGCAAACATTTCTCTTCTCTGCCTAAAGAAAACATCTTGAAAAAGTAATCATTGAAAGCAGGGAGGAAAAATATACCTCAACATCCTGGCTAGCTCCGAGGGAATTCTGGCTCAGAATCAAACACTGGAAACGGCTTGAAGAAGGCTGGGCTTTGTGGAGTAACAGGGTAGTAGCACAGTGAGGGGTGTTTGCTAACCCAAATGTGATTTACTTTTTTTTTTCAGGCATAATTATATCTTCAATTTATTTTTTGTAAAATCGATCCTGCAACAAGATATTTCTTTTTCTTATCTTCTTATAGATGCAAAGGCAGCTCATTGCCTCAGTACTCTCAAGGCTTTATCAGGCTAATAAACTGGGCTTTAGTCATGGCATAGCTGGGCTCCTCTAGCCTCTCAACCCAGCTACTGGTCTCCACTCAAGCAGACCTCCTCTTCCATTTACAAGGCCCTTCAGTAGCCGACTGGTTGCTAGACAATGTGCCTGGTTACGTGGGTTATGTAAAGACCCTCCTGCACACAAAAGCCAATGTGGGTTCCTGTTATGTGCTGCTCTTCACAGCCCCAGGTCAGTTAGCAGAAGTGCTCTGGTGCTAACAATCCAAGTAAAAAACATTAGCTCTTCAATGTGTTTACAGAGAGGAGAGGAGAGGAGAGGAGAGGAGAGGAGAGGAGAGGAGAGGAGAGGAGAGGTTTTCAAAGAAACATTTATTTACATTAATTAAAACAACATAAAAAACACCAAAGCTATTACAAAAACATCAGAGACCAAACAATAAAATTAATCAAAAATCAATAACCAAAGAGTCCCCTGCCCCTACAGAACATAACCCCCCCCCCCAACCCCATATACGACCGAAAACCTCCAAGTTTTCCGTCACTTTATAAAATGGAGTGATCAGTCCTTAGTCTGATTTTCACCAGTCCCTCAAGCATAGGTACAACCTCTGTTCTAACAGCACCCTGACTCCAGTTCCTGCGTGTGATCCAGATCGCCCACTTTGCAGCGGCAGACAAAAAATTAAGCAAAACATTAACAGGCCTATCTGCAGCTGAATATTTTGGTCCAAAAGTGAACAGATCATACGAGAAAACTTTCCCAAAACCTTGAAACCACCTCTTAAGTAAATCAAATAGCGCCACCAACCGGGCACACTGAACAAACAAATGTTCAGTGTTTCATCACTCCCACAAAAGATACACCCCGCCCCTAGCTCAGAATCAAAGTGCCTCTGTATCTGTTTGTGGCTATAGCCCCATGTACAACCCTCCACTTGAGGTCGGCAGCCCGTTTCTGATCGGGCAATTTGTACAGGCTCCACCAACTGCCCTTCGGGGAAGAATCTGGGCCAAAAAACCGAGCCCACCTCGACTCCCCAACACCGCCCAATGTTCCAATGTTCAAAACCTTTAAACACACCTCATATAGTTCTTTCTTTTTTACCTCATGAAATGTGCCCAGCGTAGGTGTCTTGAGGGTCAGAAGTTGGCCTCCTCCTTCCCTCCACTCCCCAACGGCAGGGATTATCGACACCGAAGGGAAGACGTAAATACCATCTTCACTCCACTGATCACAGAGACCCCGGTCCGTTGCAAATCTCCTCAGTGAAGGGGGTAGGGCTGCACAGACCTTGTCCACCACTCTCTTAGCCAGTCTAGAGTTGATGCCACACTTCTCTCTCAGAGCATCCACTGACAACCCCATCAGAGGACCCAGTTTGGTACAGCCTGCCCTCCTAAGCTTGGTCCTCAAGCTAACAGATTGTAAAGTGTCAGTTCTTAAAAAGTCACGGAAAAACAATGGTTCCCCAAATAACCACAGTCCTGGTGTAAGGTTAGCACGGGAGATGTTAAAGATCTTCCAGGCTTGCAAAACCGTGGCATAGAAGGCAGAAAGCCCTGAAAGGTCCACATCCTCCGATCGAAGCAGGAACAGCTGTTTATCATATGCCAACCTCCCAGCTCTCCTCAGCAACAACCTAGCAGAATCCAGCCAGCTAGGTCCACAGCTGTACAGGAGTCTTTTAGCTGTTTGAAGTCTAAAGGAGGCAAGTTTACATTTAACATCCACCAATCCTTGGCCTCCTTCACTAACCGGCAGGTAGAGCACTGGTGCTCGGACCCAATGCCGGCCAGACCAGAAAAAGTCCACAATGTTTTTCTGGATCTCCTCCAGTAGACCAGATGGTGGAGTCAACGCAACTAGCTTGTGCCACAGAGTCGAGGTGACCGAGTTATTACCAACCAAAACTCTTTCCCTATATGGCAGCTGGGGTAGCAACCATTTCCATTTAGACAACTTGGCGCACACTTTTTCCTTCACTCCCTCCCAGTTCCGCCTTTGGAAGCCCTCAGTTCACAAAAAAAACCCCCAACACTTTCAGCCCATCAATCCTCCACTTAAGCCCTCCAGGCAATGTAGGTACCACCTGGTTCCTCCACTGCCCTACCAACAATGCTTCACTCTTCCCCAATTCATTCTTGCAGATGAGGCCCTCTCATATAGGGTCAGAGTATCCCCCAAATAATGAACCTCCTCCTGCGTGGACAAAAAAACACAAACATCATCTGCGTAGGCAGATAGAATAGGAGGACGCTCAAAATCGAGGGATCCAGGTATTGAAATACCACTGAGCCGCCCTCGCAATCTGCACAGCAAGGGCTCTATGGCAAGGCTATAGAGTTGACCCGAGATAGGACAGCCCTGCCTTATCCCTCTCTGCACAGGAATCGGCCAACTCAGCCCTGCCCCCGTCTTCAACAAACACTGTCCACCACTATACAGTAAACTGACCCAAGACATAAACCCATCACTAAAACCAACAGCCTTAAGTGCAGCAAACAAATAAGAATGATCCACCCTGTCAAAAGCTTTTTGCTGATCCAGAGAGACAATACCAATATTAACTCCATATTCCCGACTTAAATCAAAAATATCCCTCATAAGGAAAATATTGTCCATGATAGTTCTGTCAGGGACACAGTAGGTTTGGTCACGATCCACAATTAAAGCTAACACATCTTTCCATCGATTGGACAGAGCTCTGGAGAGCACCTTATAGTCAGTGCACAACAGAACAACTGGTCTCCAGTTCTTGATCACAGTCAGGTCCCCTTTCTTCAGCAACAGGGAGAGCACTGCTCTCTGACAGGACATAGGAAGAGACCCAGTTCTGAAACATTCAAGGAGGACCCCATGCAGATCCGGCCCGAGGATTTTCCAAAAATGTCTGTAGAAATCAGAGGAGAGACCATCAATTCCTGGCGCCCGTCCTAGCACCATTTGGTTCACTGCTATAGTCAGCCCCTCCATTGTCAGCTCCAAGTCCAGAACAGCTTAGTCTTCCGGATCAATTTGAGAATGACCATCCAGGAGCTCCTCACAACTCTCGATGTTGCAGGCTTCTGCCCCAAAGAGGTCCGCGTAGAAATCCATTGCATGATTCCTCATCTCTGCCAGATCAGTAGATATTCTACCCCCTGGAAGCTGCATGCAGGTCATTCTCTTCCTTAGTGCCACTGATCTCTCCAGATTGAAGAAGGAACTTGGAGCATCCATATCTTTTAGCTGAAGGAAGCGGGACCGGACCAGCACCCCCTTCCCTCTTTCTTGGAGGAAAGAGCTGAGCTCCTGCCTCTTCTCCTGTAGCAGGCAACCTGTGTTAGGACCTGAACTCTGAATTGATCCCTCTTCTAAAACTCTAATATCCGCTTCAAGTTGTTTAACAATTGTTTTCAGCTTAACAGTTGATAAAGCGGTATACTGCTGGCAGAACACTCGAATCTGCGTCTTTCCAACCTCCCACCACAGCTTTATCAAATTAAAACCAACCTTTCTCTCTCTCCATCTCTGCCAGAAAACCTTCGCCAATTCTATCCAGTGTAAAATCCAATGTACAGTTAAAGTATCCCCCTAAAATTAGCCATTCTTGATGAAGCTCCTTCAGTTCCAGTTCTAGGATTTTGAAAAAAAACTGTTCTATCTGCTCCTTGATTTGGAGCATAGATGTTAAGGAAACAGAACACAGAATTATTTATTTCTGCTTTAACCATTAGGAGCCGACCCTTCACCACCACAGAAGACAACAAAACCTTGACATTGTACTTGGATTTAAAAAGAATAGCCACACCTGCGCTAAAACTACTGGCATGACTGAGGACAAGGGACCCCTCCCACCATAAAGTCCATTCCAACTCATCAAAAGGAGTAGTGTGAGTCTCCTGGAGAAACATCACATCAACTCCTTTCTGAGTTATAACTTCAGACACTAAAGCTCTTTTGCGCTTATCTCTCCCTCCGTTGATGTTCAAAGAACCAATTTTAAAATTCTCCATACGAAAGATAACAAAGAGAAACAGACAAAAAGCAACATTCAATGAAACAAAAGTTCAGCAACAAAAACCGTGCAGTACATGGTCACTTAGAATTTCTTCCTTTCTTCACCATTTTACCTGATTTTTCCTTTCGCAGAGTTGTAATGTGTTTTTTTAAACGAAATCGCTTTCTTTCATCCAACCGATCAAAACCAACCCTCCTTTTAAGTACATTAACTGAACTGATGAATTTATCAGTATCATCGAAGTAATCACTAATGTCTGTTGATCTTTTATATGTTTCATCAAGGTAATAGACAATGTCCTCTAAAGAATATAGATCCGTAAGCTTGCTGGAAGACTCACCCACGGAGACTGTATCTGACTCAGATACATTCATCTCAGTCTCGACCGATTCCTGAGACACAATCTGTCCGTCATTCCCATTTTCATTTACATCATTTGAAGCGGTAGCAGCAAAACCACCTGTTTGAGAAGAAGCCCCAGTTACCTCAAACAGAGAGCTGCTGCTGCTGGCCTCCACAGCTCCGGAGACCCGCTTCTCCTCAGCCTGGTTCTCAGCCTGGTTCCAACCCTTCGAGGATCTCTTATTTGACCTCTTTCTTGATTTTTTTTTCACGACATAAATATACCGTTTCAGTACAAACTGCTGCATCCGAAGACACAAGCACACAAACATCTGGAGCGGATTTCGCCGCCGCCTTAACACGACCAGCCGCAACCTCGGAAAAGGGCGCATCAGCAGCGGGAGCGGCTTCGACCACTGCCTCGTTACCACATGCCGCATCAGAGGACACCTGCCGACTGGCTACTACGCTCCGCAACCGCGAACCCCTCCGCCCCTACAGCATCATCAGCCACCACCAAGGCAGAGGCGGCGCCGCCCTCCGCGGGTAAGCGTGTTTCGCTGTGAGGGACACCTCCAGAGACTGATCAGGTGTGTCCAGAAACATGAACACCTGCCGGCGCAGGGACTTAACGTGCTTCAGTTTATGGCTTTTACAAACCAATTTTATTTCAGTAAACCCACTTGCAAATTTTCCGAACCGACGAAGCCCATTTTCCAACAACATATTTGGAATAAACGGTGGAACACCTGAGACCGTGATCCGTGTGGATGGTGCCGACAGTGGGGACACCTGAACAAACAGCTGATTGATGAACATGCCACACTCTATCAGCTGATAGATGTTCTGGTCTTCCTTTAGGAAGACAACGATGCCTTTGTTCAGTCTCGAAGCATACAACACATTTTCATGACCCACCTGGTCTCCTACCGCCAGTAGAAAATCCTCCACCGACACGGTGTTATCCGGAGAGACGATCCATACTCCCTGCTGGAGTGACAGAGGTGGCAGCTCAGTGGGCGCCATTGCGCCCGGAGAGTAATCACAACACCAGCAATTACACAAATAACGAATCACAAACGAAAAAAAGATAAAGATAAAGCACTTACCTGACTATGTACATAGACCAGAGGAAAATAAAATAAAAGGGTGCAATTAGTCCATCCACAGGGACAGAATAATCATTCAAACCATTCGCGCCACTCGATCCACCACTCACACTCACGCTCACCAGAAACCGGAAGGAGAGGAGAGGAGAGGAGAGAAGAGACTGATGTTTTCATTGACAGTAAAGACACATCCACGCTAACAAGGATGATTACTGTAACCACAATGATTAACTCAGCCACACTGCTGAACAGATAACATTCTGGAAAAATTGGTGGCGAACACACACTGTGCCCCAAACCAATCAGCAGCTGATCAGGAGTTGTACCGCTGTGTGCTGCAGACAGAGATAAAACCTAAACCACAACATCCTTTAAAGATGAGGATCTATTATTAACATTTCTGTATTTGGACACAAATATTATTCTTACATCCATCAGAGTCAACTATAATATATCGGTATCCTAAAAACAATCTTATAAGTCTCCATTACAAAATTAGGCAGCATGTCTTTGTATCTAATAATAATTTATATGTCAAATAAGTTGTATATAACAGCAGAAACTGAATTATAAGTTAGTTAGCACCATAGAAAGAGTGTTTCCTAAATTATATCAATTAGATCACGTGAAAAGTTAGGATATAGTTAGAAATGATCGATTTGCTGGGCTTGCACCAGGAGCTAGTATGACTAAGCCACTGTTGCTCAGTGTAAACGAATTGAGTAAGCCACAAAAAGCAACATTCCGTGTCCAAGACAGCGCTTGCTATATTAGCAAGTAAAACTTACAAGTAAACATTGAGTAATATTCTGTATGACTGTATCTTAACATAATGAATGCAAGTTTTTAATTGTTGGGGGGTGTAAAACCACAATTGTTGTGGGGTAGTTGTGGGGTGTATACACCCCCACATGGGTCCGGGTGGCCTCCCCCAGGAAATTTTTTGGAAAATGGGGTTGTTTTCGGGCATTCTGGTGCATTCTGAGGGCAAAATCTTCTGTTCAGTTTACCTACAAAAATACACTGAAGTCACCAGTTCAAGTTTAACTATCTTTATGTCTATCCTACTTTATGCAGGTATAAATGTGAGATTCAAAAATTGAAAACTTGCATTCACTATGTGAAGATACAGTTATGCAAAATATTACTCAATGTTTACTTGTAAGTTTTACTTGCTATTATAGCAAGCGAGGTGAACACACATTTACATGCATCGCTGGTTATTCCTGCCGGTTATAGGGATCAAAAGTCTAAGACTACTATTCTCATTTTCTTTCAATCGATCGTCCTCCCCTTGTCGTACACCAATTCGCGGGTTTAGCTTGTAAAAATAGAATCCTTGTTTTTTCATTGGATGAGAGGAGGTCATGACTTAAGTGCATATTTAATGATCTGGAGCATTCGGGTAACTTCGGCTATTTCCGTCGGCATGCGCGCTGACGAAGAAGAAGACGATGAAGAAGAAGACGAAAAAGACAAAGACGAAGAAGACGAAGAAGGATAAGACGAGGAAGAAGATTTTTGATTTTTGCAAAAACCCTTGAAACACAGTCAAACATTTTACAATTTTACATTAGTTGAAAGCACTACAGTGCTTCATGAGATGAAACTTTAACAACACTAAACACCAAATAAACAAAAGGAAATACAATTTAAAAATTAGTGCATTATATCAGGAAGTTTGCAAAAGTGAGGTGATCATCAACTAAAGTGCATAGCACATTTTTGTAACACCAGATGTTCCTAAAGTTATTTAGGTCTTTTGTCATTTTATAGAAACCAAATTCTAGTTTTAAGCGACATCTGATGTCACAGCAAAAAAAAGTAGCTGCTTCTTGAACAGTATTGTTTTCAATTGTCATCTTCCTGGTCACATAAATTGCGAGTTTTGCCTCTCCAGAGATAAAATTTAAAAGCTGCCACTTTCTTTGATTCGATTTATTGTACCCAGCACCGTAGATGAATTTCCAGATACTAAAATTTTCACTGAACAGATTAAAAAACATTCGTTAGAAGAGTGAAGAGCACTGCAAGTCTCCCACAATCACTAAAAGAAGACGAAGAAGACGAAGAAGACGAAGAAGATGCGCGCCGCCTAGCGAGAGAAAAAGTTTGTTTTCTTATGTTATCGCTCGGGGATTTTCGTGAGTCCAAAAAGTAATTTTTATCCTTTTTTTCCCCGAAAAATAAGAATGCCACTGTGGCTACACAGGCTAAAAACCTTGTAGCCACTCTGGAATTCACTTCACCTATGATGAAATGGCGAATGGCTAGTGCAAGCCCAGATTTGTGCACTGCATACATCCAATGACTGAAAATGATAGACGGTTGGACAGACACAGCCATCACTTTTACTGCTGTTGTGTACCTGCATCTATCTACATTCATGCTGAGGGTGTGTTTCCTTCAAACTGTGTGTGTGTGTGTGTGTGTGTGTGTGTGTGTGTGTGTGTGTGTGTGTGTGTGTGTGTGTGTGTGTGTGTGTGTGTGTGTGTGTGTGTGTGTGTGTGTGTGTGTGTGTGTGTGTGTGTGTGTGTGTGTGTGTGTGAATGTGTCTGCCTGCATAGGTGAAGATAGACAGTGAGAACCCTCCAGGCAATAACATGGCGGTGAGCCACACACCTCAGACACACCACCAGTGTGCTATGAAGGCCAACCAGCAGTGGAAGAAGTTCTGAGGTAAAGAAAGCCACTGTGTGTGTGAAGGTTCAACTTTAAGACACACAGTTTTGGTTACAAGGAAACACACACAGATCCCACTGACGTGAGCGCACCACAGACGACCTCCGAGCACACAGCCTTTAAGGGATCAGGCACGAAGTCGAGCATCAAGAACACACCAAAATCATGACTCTGGAAGCGCTGAACAGTTTTGGTATTAAAAAGTGGTGTACATTTGTAAACATGACAGTTTTCTCTTACAATAATAAAAACACAAGTTCAAAAAATAATTGTTTCACAGTTGGCTATTTCTAATATCATTTAAAGGTAAAACTTTTTAAATTCTGCTGGTTTGAAATCTAAACTCGGTTTTTCAGAAATATTTTTGCAAAATTTTCTAAATCAAATCATTCATCAGTTAACTTGGAAAATAACTGTCGATTAGTTGGTCATGAAAATGTCAGTATTTTTTTTTTTTACCAGTATATAACCAAGAGGGGAATTGTCTCTTCAAATTTAAGGCTTTGATCTATGGATCAAACATATTGAAGACATATCTTCAGGTTAAACTTACAGAATTATTGGCAACAAGTTGTGAGAACTTTATCTGACTCATCAAAATCTATTAATTTTCCATCTGTAATCTCTGAGCTCTCACCACATTTCCTGTGTCTATCTCGAGGGAACTGACACTTGTCTAATAAATACAAACATTGATTTGTGTGCACGTAGAACACCTTCATATTATATGCAAAGGAGATCAACCTCTGCTTCCTTGAAGTGAAATTCACAGACAAAGCCGTGTTTAAACAAACTGAGACGAACCCTAACCAGAGTAAACCTCTACTAATTGTATTTTTATACATGTTCTAGACAGTCACCTCCAACTACGAAGAGAGAGCGTCTGTACATCTGAGCCACACACTCGCACAAGGACAGAGACACACAAATATACTACAGTACAGACACTTCATGCATACTCACTCCCAATCACCCTTGCACAAAGTCAGCCTGACAAGCTGGAGCATGTGTGACAAAACTCGCTGGCTAGAAACAAACATCCCCCATCCCCGAGGCTCCGCTCTATCCCACAGGAAGCTGGAGTGTGAGCTGGGACACACAAGATGAGGGAGGAAGAGGGGGAGTCACCACAAGCGCTCACCACCAACTACAATTCAATGCAAAGGGATTTGAGCGTTCATTGATCGTCAAACAGTGATTTGGCAATGATTATAATAACAAGTTAAATGATGAGTGCAAAAACCAAATAGATGCACATTAATTGTAAACACCACATGGCAAAAACAACTATTATTATTCAGAGCATTAACTAATTCATAAATTAACTGAATCAAATAAAATTTTTATGTCTGAAGTTTAGTTTTGGACTGAATTTGGCACCAAATAAAATACTGCTAAATTTTAGAAGGACTTTGACTTTGATAGGGCTATTTCACTCTTTCAATCTTGGTACAAGTGGGTGCTGTGACATCATTATCATCACGCTCTTTCATACAATAAGGTATGACCTCTCTGGTTAATGCTAGTACATGAACAACTGGCACTGAAACCTACAAGACCAACAATAGGAGAAAACATGTGATTCGTAAATAATAAAACACAGTCTTGTCCAATTCCACAGATGTTGTTTATGTTTTTTTTTCACATTTAAAATAGACCATGCATTGTAGCTGATCTTTAACATTCAGTGATGCTTCTCTGCTTCTTGTGCACATTTAACTGTTATTGCACTTGTGTCGAGTTAACGGCTGTAAAGGAAAAATTATAACTCTGGTGAAACGTTGCGCTACATGTTATATGTTACACATATAACAAATTCCTCGTCTGCTTTTTACAAACGATAGCCAATAAAGCTGATTCTGATTCTGATTCTGATATAACACAAGTCAATATATTCACTCTAAGTTCTTAATGCAAAGTAAGTTTTGTACCAAAGTACTCTATTGTAAGCTTGGATCCACAAGTTCAGCTAATCTCCAACAACTCTGGGACACCACAGTTAACAATCACACAGACACATTGACACGCTCACAAAGTGCTCAACCACATTTCTGCTGCACAGCTGCACTCAGAGACACAAATTGATAAATAACCCCTTTGATCCTGCTGGATTCTGTGTTTGAAACTTTGAACATCGAGCGATTGTTCTCTACAGCATAATAAATTTCTGAACCCAAAAGATGTGTTCCTCTCACCCCACCCCCTCCCCCCAAGCCTCAAAGACAGGGTGTAGCTGTCCATCTGTTAGAAAACCAGAGCTTTAAATGGACTACAGGTGCTCTTTAATAAGGGCCAATAAATGTGCCAGAGCAGGACAACTGCCTACAACACACTGAATAGAAATAACAGGACTGGCATGATGACACTGGGTTTCCACTGAGAGGGGAACAGTCAGTAGTAATAGTCCAACTAAGTCAAAAACCTCCTGCAGAGTCATAACATCAGGTGAAACTGAAGTCAGACCATTTTTAGGAGGGATAACTGACTGATCGACGAACATTAAAACACTTAAATGTCACTTTTAGTAAAGCTTTGGCTGTAAACTCACAAATCTCCCCTGAAGGTCCTGGTTGATCTGTAATTAGGGATCTGACCTTGTCGTCCATTTCATTCTTGATTTTAAAAGAGGACATTGAAAAGATCACCAACAAAAACACAACTAACATATTAAAAGAATCTCAAAACTGTCTGCAGGCTGGTTACAAAAAACAATATAATATATTAGTAAAATAAAGCAGTGATTTCTAACCTTACTGGCTGATGACAAAGAACTGTCTATTACAGCTGTATTATAGCTGTATGTATTTGCCGGTGTGCCAATTTGCAGTTAAAATTCTTATCCTCTACATTCATAAATGCACTGAAGCCTTTGGGGATGAGTAGAAGGTACTTCTGTGCATTTCTTGGAGAAATGTTAAATATTGACTTATCGATGCAACGACAGTCTACGTCCATATATGGGTACACATCCTTTTCCAAAAAAAAAAAAGAAGCTGATTCTGATCAACACTAATATTCACAAAAGCTGATCTCAAACATTCCAGGATGAGGACTGCCAATTTGAAAGTGAGTGAAATGTTTCCCATAATTAGTAAATGGATTCCGAAGTATTCATGAGGTAATAGTGTCCTTGACCTTTGACCACCACAATATAATCAGTTCATCCTGGAGTCCAAATGGACGTCAAATTTACACCAAATGATCATGATATCACAAGCACGGGACAGGCAACCCAAAAGCAACAGCTACTCTGTTGGTAAAGGTTCCAACATCACCATTTTACATATTTTAGGGATATAATAGACAAAAGAAAAAGAGTAGAGTCCCAGTTTGTGTGACTATAGAGAACATTATATCTGGGCAGCGTTTTCATTGTCCATTCTGCCATTCCATACTACTTTCCATAGAGAATCACAGATTACCAGTCTATTAGGGCATGAACACACAGCGCTGTACTCCCTTTGAAAAGAAATGAGTGAGGAACACTGTTGTCCTTCAGTGTATTCAACTTAATCTGGTCCCATAAACCCTGGCATAAATGCCCAGCATGAGACCTCGATCCTCGGATTGGTCAGGACCAGGAACCTCTCTCTCACAGCCTCTTCCTTTCTCTGTGCGCTGCCCTCATTGTGAAAGACAATTTCAACCCCCCACCCCCAGTTACTCCTGCATTGTCGCTGAAACTCCTGCTAGCAGGTGCATATCAGTATGAGCTCCTGTCTAACCCTAACCCACTCTGCACTCCTTGGCATAAAGACATTGGTGGTAACAAGAGGAGCATCAGCAGAAAGGAGGAGGAAGAGGAGGACAACAGCACTGGACCTGAGAAAACAACAGCTGTGACAGCCGCATTGTCATTCCAACATTTGTTTCAAGCTGAGTGCATCAGCAGGTCAGTTCATGGTATGTGAACCTCAGAACTAACATCGTTCTTCATCCAAACTTGTACCGTTTTTGCTGTCTCAGAACAGCTACTCTTTACAGCTCTAACCCTGAGTTGGTTATTAGTTTTAGATAGATTTGAAGCAAAAATGCCAAATACTTGGTGGTTCAAACCTCTCAAACTTCTTACGCTTTTCTTTACAAAACAAGAGAGCAAACTGAAAATGTATGTGTATGTGAGTGTTGGTCGGACGCAAAACGGAATCTGATGATGTCTTCTGATGGACATTCAGTATGTTCTGACATTTAAAAGACAATATGATTACCTGATTAAAATATATTAAAACACATTTTTTATGCATTAAAATAACTTTAGGGAAGAGTCTCTACATATTGGTATTCTGGGCTTGCACTAGGAGGTAGTATGACTAAGCCACTGTGGCTCAGTGTAAAAGAATAGAGTAAGCCACAAAAAGACACATTCTGTGTCCAAGACAGCGGCTTGCTGTAATAGCAAGTAAAACTTACAAGTAAACATTGAGTAATACCAAGAATCAAATTTATTAAAATCAAAGTGTCTTAAGTCAAAGTTTAAATGTCTTGTAGTCCAAGTAAAACTTACAAGTAAACATTGAGTAATATTTTGTATGACTGTGTCTTCACATAGTGAATGGAAGTTTTTAATTGTTGGGGGGTGTAAAACCATGCTCGTCATAGGGGGCGTGTGGGGGGGATCCCCGGGCACCCCCGGGCAATTTTTTAGGAAATGGGGTTGTTTTCCTGCATTCTGGTGCATTCGGAGGGCAACATCTTCTGTTCAGTTTACCTACAAAAATACACTAAAGTCAACAGTTCCAACTTAACTATCTGTATTTCTGTCCTACTTTATGCAGGTATAAATGTGAGATTCAACAATTGAAAACTTAGATTCACTATGTGAAGATACAGTTATACAAAATATTGCTCATTGTTTATTTGTAAGTTTTACTTGGACTAGAATACATTTTAACTTTGACTTAGACAACACCATTGGTATGCCATAGTTTAGTTTAGTTTTTTTAAATTTGATAATGATATTTCATTTCAATTTAAAAAGGCATTAAAAAATAGCAAGCGAGGTGAATACACATTTACATACATCGCTGGTTATTCCTGCCGGTCATAGGGATCAAAAGTGTAAGGACTACAAAAGTCTAGGACTACAAAAAAGTATTGATAATATCTTTCATTTACCTTCCGATCGGTCTGTCACCACTCCTACCCCCTCTCAGCATTCACCATTTGTTGTTCAATTAGAATTTTAACGCAAAATCTACTATAAAACACTCTATTCTCATTTTCTTTCAATCGATCATCCTCGCCTTGTCGTACACCAATTCGCGGGTTTAGCTTGAAAAAATCTTTTTGTTTTTCATTGGACAAGAGGAGGTCATGACCCGAGTGCATATTTAATGATCCGGACCGTTTGGGTCACTTCGGCTATTTTCGTCGGCATGCTTCGGCTAAATTATGTTGGCATGCGGAAATAGCGCTCCGGCGGAAATAGCGGCGCTATTAATAAGTATTAAGTTTTAGCCTTTTTTCCGTAAAAATAAGAACGCCACTGTGGCTACACAGTCTAATAACCTTGCAGCCAATCTGGAATTTACTTCGCCTATGGCGAAGTGGCGAATGGCTAGCGCAAGCCCAGGTATTGCTTAAGATACCTTGGAAAACATTTTTAAAAATTAAAACCACAAGATTGAATATTGAGAAACCAAATGGGTGCTAGCTTGAACTACAACTTTAACAATACCTCCAAAATGAGTCTTAACATTTGTTCAAATCCAACTGAATCCTTGACACAACCATATATTCCACTCAAACAGAAGCTCTCCTCTCCTCTATTCCAGTGTAAAACTCACCACAACCACCACACCTGCATCCATCCAGTCACAACATGTAGGTGAGCCTTTGCTCTGAGCCTCTTCCAGGAGAAATGACCTGTAGGGAGCTTAGTTTGTGGCCAAAACCAGCAGCTACTGAAGCTAAAGAAACAACAAACTGTCTTATGATTTTAGAAGTGATAGTAATATTCAGCTAACAGCTGTGCTGCCACAACTTTTCTGTGCTGCTTTGCTCTGAAACATCTCTGATATGTAAAATGAAATTACACATTTGTTTCATGGATGGTCACATATACACACGCAGGAAATACAATAAAACCAGTGGATTTTTAACCTTGGGCTGCTCTTAAACACAAGAGGCTGTGTTTCATGTTTCAACACACACACACTATAATCATGTGTTTCTCTGAGTCCTCCTTTACTGGCTCTCTTTTTGTTAGTTACCAGGAAATGACAGCCCTCTTCATGTAATTAATGGGCACAATTATGTAATTGAGGAGTGGTCTGCAGTTTGCTACAAATAGGACCAGATGTCCTGCAGGCCTAGAAATTCACATATTGTGATAGCTTACAGTGGGGTCAGCGTTCGTACCAAGACCTAGTTTGCCCTCTTGCAGTTACCTAGACCCCCTTTTCTTTCTCTTGTAAATACAGACTTAATGGTTTACAAGCTCTCCAATAACCGTAATACCTTCAGAGTGAATTAGCTCACAAAGCAGCCAGACTCACAGTCTGGAATGAAACAGGGAGGAAGGCATACACACTCATGAATTTATGACCATTCTGTTCTTTGAAAACACTTTCTATGCTTTATCTTTGGGGATAATGTCTGTTTTACCATACTTTTTTCAGATAGCTGAGGTCACAATTAAAGCCTCTACAAAAACTAAAATCTGAAAACTTCTGATCTATTTATTTAAATAGACTTTTATGTGTTGTTAAATAATATTTATCTTTTTAAAATTAATTTTAAAATGTGGACTGAGGACAGACTTGACAAAAAAATCGAAGCAAATGGACCATAAGCTCTGTCACAGTTTAATCTGAGCAAAAAGACAAAACAGCCTTGTTTCAAATGTAAAAGAGTAAAGTAGTACTGTGTTGTTATTATTCTTATTATTATAAATCAATACTGAGGTGCACACCTTTATGACATCTACAAACCATCTTGTCACCATTATCTGCTTCCTTTGGTGGACATAGGGTACAAAAATAAAGTGAAATTTCCCAGAGATTGTCTTCTCTGTACTGCAATCACATTGCACCGGAGTAAAGTCTAAAATGACCACAAACATTACTAATACATAACTAATACCTAAAAATAAAAGTAAACTACATTTAAAAATATTCATCAGGAACAAGATTATTTTTTATTCCATATAACAACTTGACATACTAACATGTACATTCAACAAACCTTTTTCCATTGTGTGTTTGCATGCATGAACATGTGTGTATGCATGCTTGTGTGTCAGTACATTATTATGAATCAACCAAGAGCCTTTAAACTTGAAGTTTAGATTACTGCTCCACCAGCGAGCTGTTTTACATGCCGCTGATGTCATCCCTTTGCTGTGGATTTTGTCTTGCGCTGTTAGGGAAAGGAAACCTCCCTGTTTCCAAACAGTTAGATGGATCCAGTAATGAGCAGGCCTTTCAATGTACGAACCAGAATGAGAAGAATACAAACTGGTGCATAATGCTTGAGACCGTTTCATCAAGTCAGGCAGCATAATGTATATCAGAAATACCAGTACTGGAACATTCACTAAATGACTCTGCATCTTTAAAGGGTGTAATGTTAAACTGACGGTACCGACAAATCAGTGACTGATAGCTGGTAGCTCAGTGAGACAGTTTCCCTCATAAACATCATGGAAATACAGAGGAGCCATATCAGCTCTTGTCTGATCTCTATGCTTGGGTAGAGACGTGAACTGTCTTCGTCTTGCCTCTACAGTAACCCAAACTGCTCCTTAGAATAAATTCATGTAAGTTCCTAAAATTTCATTAAAATTGATTTCTAATCAAAAAAAAGGAAGAGGAACATGCAAAATGTCTCATGAAACTTTTATGTTCCCGCAGGTGTGAAGCTGTAGCATGCAGCAAACTTAAAACACAATTAGAATAACATACACCATCTAAAACACTGAAACCGTAATGGTTCACGAGATGGTAAAAAAATTCAGTCGGTGTGTTTAAGTCAAACATGGCAGGGCCAGGCAGCCAGTCAGGTCGGTTGAGTTGTAAATGTCTTCCAGCAGGAAAAGCCAAGCTTCAGTGCAAGGCGAGCAGTCTGGAGTCGACAACTTTCCCCTGCTGCAGCTCCTCCCTGCAGCCCACCCAAGAAGCAGCCCATGGGCATAAATTTGAGAGCCTGACTCGCTGTGGATTTAAAACAATCTGCATGTCTCTCACTCCTCCACACTCGCTCTGAAATGTTTCTCTCATTCACCCTTTACTCTCCTCTGCCCTTCTTTCCTTTCCAACAAATTCCACTGTTAATGAAAATAGAAAGCTCTTTCTCAGCATGTGCCAATAATATTATTTTTGTAAAGACCTAATTCATCTTGAAAATATGCAGCAAATGCAGAGGAACAGTATTTTTCTGTGTTGGTGAGATAGTTTAATAATTCTGTCTTTTGTTCCCTACCGTAAAGGAGACGATGTCAAGGTTTTGCTGGGTTAATTATATCTAGTGAGTTGTTTTTTCCTGATTATTTAGTTTTTGCTTTGCCACAAAGCACACCGCTAGTTTTCTCCTGTTGCACCAGACCACAGAAAACAGAGCTATGACAAAGATTAATGTTACATAAAAACAGAAATTCACTTCAGTTTAGGCCTTCAACAAGTTATCATTTCTGTTAATCATGCACTGTACAGTTACTCTGTTTGACTTCACTGTAGTTATACATGCTTATCTTTGAAGTAAGATTTGCTGTAAAGGCTATGAACACATGTAACGTATAAACTATAAATGAAGGCGCAGAGTTTCCAGTGAACCACCAGCGAGTTTCCTTATGCGGCCTGAAGTCCGATCAAAGTGCTCTGTGGGCTGGATGACAGGTCCGACCTGTGAATGTGACACGTTTGACTGATAGCGCTGTTACCTCTGACCCATACAGATTCATGTCAGTGTATCAGTGACGGCTTGGCCTGCATTTGGCTTGAAATGGTAGTAAGTTATGTGCGTGTCACTGTGCTACGACCATGCATGTGGACCAACTTCCTGTTATGGCATCTGATCTGGTTAACGTGGCATCAGCAGACCGCTGTAGATTCTCACAACTGTCACTTACTTACAGATCAGTGGAACAGGAATAGAAAGAGACGCCGGCAGCTCAGCCACAGAGGATTACGATAAAGCACGGGAATGCTTCCAAAGTTGAGGTAGAAGAAGAAGATGTTGAGTAGAATCACTTGGTATAGAAATGACACAAACAAAATGAGCCTTCATTGCTGTATGTTTGTTTGTTTGTTTTGTGTTTGTGTGCCTGACCACTATTCTTTTTACATTAACATTATGCAAGGCAACAACATGAAGTTTTGTTCAACCATTGTTTAAAAACCAGGTGTGGAAAAAAAAATCCAGTGGGACATCAAGTGATGTTCTTCATTTTCAATACAGCTATATAAAAAGATGGAAAATTTGAGATAAATGCAGTTATACCCTATTTATTAACATCTAAAGGCGTGGATATGGTTCTTTATAAATGCTCATTAGTTCTTTAAGAATCTGACATGAATTAGAAAACTGTCACACTTTTTATCTTGAGGTTTTGGGAATTTGTCTTTTCACAATGACTGCACAATGTAATTAAAAAAATCTCTACTTTAAATCTATATAACTGTACTCTTTGTGAGCATTGACTGAGGGGAATCCTTATTTCAGAGTACGCAAACGTGGAATTGAATGATTGGTCAAATTTATAGCTGGATATCTTTTACTGGCCTGACATTCAGATTTGTGTCATATTTTCTTAGAATGATGTTCAAGAACAATAAAACATCACTTTGATATCACAGGCCCTTTGATACCTGAGGCCCTCAGGTATTCCACATCCTATCAGCACTACGGTGTTAGTCACTATCAGAACTGAAGTAGCATCGTTGTGCACAAGTGTGTTGCATACAGCCCTACCAATGATCAGAAATTCATGTTCTCTTACTAAACGTATCTGGATTCCATCTGTATACATCATGGATAGAGCCTGGAATGTCAAACTGCAAGCTATCCAAGAACATCTGCTGAGCCAAGGATCTTCGGATGTTATCTCATCTCAGATAATAGTGTTACAGTCTATAAAAACACAAAACCTGGATGTGGATCCAAACTCGTTCTCAAACTGTAGGGTGAGTCTCTCAAATGCTGCCTCTCTCTCTCTCTCTCACTCATTTCGGAAATAATTATTCCAGTTGTAAAATGTAACTGGGGGTTGCCTATCCCGTAAAACAGTGCTTGAAATGAAGCGGCTTACATAGAAAGCATTACGGAGGAGTAATGTAATCTCTCTACACAAAGTTAAAATGAGAGGTTACCATTTTGGGGATGGTATAAAGAGTAACAATGCCTTCAGTAGAGATTTAAGAGGCCCTTTTTTTTTTTTTGGTTAGGGCTGGTGAACTCAAGAAGCTTCCAGGCCTCATCATATCTAAAAAATCCAAACCTCAGATACCACAGTGTAAGGGAAACACAGGCCTGAGAGTTCTTATAGGTGGACAGCAGAGAGATGCGGGCGGTGAGGATGGCAACTATCACATGTTGTAATTATAACAATGACGGCAGCACCCGAACTCACCGTGGCTATGGAAACCCGGTGAAATAACAAACATCGCCTCCTCTTGCTTGTCTGCCTGCAGACAGGAGAACGCACCGTGAGTCATCGGTGGCTGAGAAGACATACACTGAAACACAGGAGCAGCTAAAGACAATCGCACATGTAGGTTCAAGATCATGCCAGAATACACTCACCTGCACACACAAACAATTAATTAATCAACTTAAGTTCCAATCAGCAGCGATCACGTCACTTCTATCAATCTGATCAAGCAGCTTGATCTCATTTTTTTCAAATTCACAAACTTTTTTTCCTGTCTTCCTGCTGATGTTTGTCATTCACAGCCAACCCCAAACACAAACCCGCTGTTACAACTGATGGAACAGTAGGAAGTGAGTACGATCTGTGTGGGATGTTTGTGCATATGAAAGTTATTCACACTCTCACCTGGATGTTATTAGCACTACTTTGATTTCTAATATCAACCACATGAGACGATACTTAGCAGTTAGCATGCCTAACTGCTTTTATACACATGCACACAAGCTAACGTATCATGAACCGCCACCCTCATTCAAAGCAGGGGGGGGGTGGACTCCGCTTGTTAGTCTCATTTTAAGTCTGCATCCCACATGTAAACATATTCCCTCTGGCATGGGCTTATCCGAAAAAATAAAGAACAGCAAGCGTCATTCTAAATGGTTCCCGTTGCTCCTCGTGTGACTATAACATTATGTTATAGAGACACCACAGGGGGTCCCATGACTGATGAGAATAACTCTGACCTGTGGTCAAATGTTATGGATTAGATTAATGACGGAGTTGTCTCCTTTTTTAAATTATAATTGCATCATATTTTTCTTCAACTCACTTTTTGTATTATGTAATCATTCCCTGATTGGATCTGCCAGGGATTGTGATCAATATTTAGATTCTACTGCTAACTATTAGTTCAGGTCAATGGATGAACAGGTTTTTACGACAATCAATACTGGATCAATGCAAACTCAAACTCATCAACAGGAATAAAGTTGAGATTAAATAACATGAACCCATAAAAAAAGGTCTCACTTTCATTTGTACAGTCAGTTTGATCAGTTCTGTATATATCTATAGTTACAGTACTTTGAATCAGTTGATTCTCATCCATATTTCTTTGATTCGGATGTTTAGTTCAGTAACGTCAAGGTTGTTGACATTTTTGTCGTCAAGGTAGGATGTCAGCAGTGACGTGTGGTCAGGGGAGGCAGGTGAGGTACGGCCTCACCTGCCATAATGACAGAAAAAAAATGAAAAATGAAAGAAATAAATGAAATGGTTATATTTATCCAGCGATGCGTATTGTAAAGTTATTTTCTATTCAACATCACCAATTTTAGGTTATTTTTACTCAAAATCACTGAATTTTCACATTTACCGCTGAAATATGGAGAAGAGACCTGCGGTGAGGCAGGTATGTAGGTGACAATATAACAACTTATTTTTTAATCAAATATGCTTATTTGTGTGTTACAGTTTGTATGTGTAAATAACTCTGCTCTGAGACTTTAAAAATAACCCACTCACTGTTAATATTTAAATGGTGAATAAGCTACATTGTAGGTTCATATGTTTGTAAATCTAATTATGATGAGATTGGTGCCTCACCAGCCTTGAACCTCACCGCACGTCACTGGATGTCAGCTATGTATTTTTTTCCACAACAAACTACATCTTATTGTCAGTCAACAACTATCAGAGCATTCAAGTAATTTCTTGACAGATATGGTCGGAGCCGGTGTGGTGTATGACCTGGTAACTATGCAGGAGATTGGAGTTTGTGTCCTGTAACAGTACAGTGAAGTTTTTCCACAGCAACATATTTCTATAATCTTAATAGAGTGTGTTCCTCGCTTATAGCTACTGTAACCGTACTGTAACCACAGCTCATTTGCCAAAACCACAGTATTTTGCTTACCTTAATCCTGCTGAAGTCACCACAGAACATTATCCAGGGCTTTTGTGGAGCCGTCTAACATCAGCGCTCTCAGCGGTGATGTTTTACGGGATGTCCTGACTGTCTCAGATCATTTCCTTTACATTTAAAGCAGCAATTTGTCTGCTGTGTTTCTTAATGGAAGAAGACTTTCAAACTGATTTCAAAAAAAGATTTTCAGAATGACAGCATTATTTTCTCTTTCTATTGCAAGCTCCTTTAAGCTAATGCAATAAAAAAATTTCAGAACACCTAATGCCATTGCCAACTGTTGTCATCCTCTCTCATTTACGCATCGTATTATGTGTCCAGTGTTCTGTCTCTGAGGGGAGGGAGGATCTAAAAGAAACTTCATTGCAATTTGATGTTATACAAATTCAAATTACTGGCATGGATGGTAATTTGGGCCTTATGTGATACTCAGATGTCTGCAATGATGACAAGTGAAACAACAGCCAGGACCCAAATCCATACCATCCAATCTCCATGAAGTGTTGATGAATGATGATACCCATCGTGAATAAAGCCCTGCTGCAGTTTGAAACCAACACAAACTCAATTCAATGAACCAAAATAACCTTCAAATACCAGACCCTGACCCAGCGATCTGGCGGAGCACACTGTCTCTTCATGAGCCTTGAAGTGCGCCAGAAAAACTAGAAAATCAGGAGAGAAAAAAGTAGCAGGGGGTAAAGAAAAAGGAATGTTTGTGTGTCTTTACTCGTGTGTCCTTTGGAGCATCCCCAGGCCCGTCTACTCTGTCCTCCTGGTGGCTGAAGCCAATCGGCTCTGAGCTGCGAGCTTCCGTGGTTTTAGTCGAGGCCGGCACAGACAGACAGCTGCTATTAAACCCTGATTGTTTCAGGTTCACAGGGTGTGAAAGGGTCTGATTGAGGGACTGTGATCCCAGTGAGGGTGGTCTCTCTCCCACTTCTCCTTCCCCTTCCTCAGCTCTCCCCCCCTCTCTCTGGAAGGTGGGAGGATTTGTTGGTGAGGAGGGGGGGGTTTCATGGGGATGGGGGTTGCAGGCATCACGTGACTTTTGTTTCTTGCTGAGCGGACCAAAATGGAATCTTGACAAAAACACACCACTTGTTGCTGCCTGCCTCCTGGTACCCGTGTGTCACATTACCAGCAGCAACAAATCACACATGTTGATCATGTCACTAATACAGACTGAGCTACATTAACTCCATGTTGACATATTTCACATCCAGACTTTGCTCTCACACATCTCTTAATGAACAACTGTCATTGCACAACTTGCTTCTAATGTGCATAATGTGCAGTTTACCCACACAATCCACCTGAAGTGTCCCACCAACCTTTGTTAATACTGACCCAATAGGAGAAGAAACACATTCCAGTGAATTCAATTGTATTCGGTTTGATAGTGACTTATCACCAGCCTGATATGGTGGTGATAAAGCAGATCAGTCCTCTTCTGTTGACTGGACAGGAGGATGCTTCCTGAATGGTCTATTTGTTTAAAAGCATTCCCATTAAGGAGCCTTTTGGCCTTAACATGCTAGATAAAGACCAGGGAAGACAAGGGAGCTACCCTGTAGAGCTTTTCACACGTGGCCAAAGGACAAGTGCACTTTCCTCCCTCCAAAAGCTTTCCCCATGTCAACCTTGAGATGATTCCAAGTGTTTCTCCGAAACAGTTAGATGCTCCAAAAGCTGATGCAGTAGTGTTTTCCTGTCATCCCGCTAGATGTTTGAGGTGTTAAGCTTTCTGCCCCACACAGGGTGGTTTTGAACAGACATAAATTAAAACTCTTCATCAAACACCAGAACCTCTGACCACAACTTTTAACTCTTGAAACATTTAGAACATTTAACAATATAACAATCTGTCAATTCATATAAACAGGTTTGCAAGATTTTTTTTTTTTTTGGTCTATGCCTTTCGTGCTTCTGGAGAGTTATTAAGACTCATCTCTATGTGTGTGTGAGTGTGTCTGTGTAAATAGTGTTTGGAGAGGTTGTGAATTTGTGTGCTGAGTACTTCTCACTGTCACTTTGGAATAAATAAGTGTTCGGCTGTTCTATTGAGTCCTGTGCTAACACTCTTCAGTCCACGGCCCCTACAGGAGGGCCTACACTCTAATCTTCCTACATTAACAGCTACAGTAGCTTCTTACAAGGATAATTACACTGAATGCAACAATCTTTGTCAGATTACAGATTGGTGAGTGCTTGAATGCATGACAAATGTGCAAAAAAAATCGGGTTCAGTAAGTTAATGAATCGCTATTTGTCAGTCTGTGGACATTTAATGCTCTTTCTGCCTCCTGAAAACTCACACTGGGCTCAGTGATGATTTTGTTGTCCTGACAGACTCACATTTGGAAAAGATAGTGGCACCTCAAGTATTTCAGGTTACAAGAAACAGCTGTGCTCGGAGGTCCTTCGCCCCTCGGCTGTGCCAGATGATTTTAAGATGTATTCCAAGACAGAATTCCCAAATAAGAGTGAGAGACGCACGTCTAACGGAAGACGCAGTGAGAAGAAAGACGCACGTCTAACGGGAAGAACTTTCTGATGTTCAAACTCCAACAAGCTGAAGTTCGCGCCAGCACATTCTTCGCTCCACATATGGACAAAAAAAGACAAGACTCCAGGCTCGTTTGCGTTTAACCAGCGCGCAAAGTACCTCAGGGACAGAATGGTAAGATAATGTGTACTATTCATTCTGAATTGACGTTAAGTGATGATATTTGGGTTGAAACGTAAGAGTAACGTATTTAACTTGAGGTAACGCATAATACTGTAAAAACCTTCCACAATCACCTGGAGGGATGGATCCAAAACAAAAACATCCCCCTTAACAAAATCTACAATTTCCCCCCCCAAACCAGAAATAACATTTGGTGTGAAATAATTCAACAAAACATCAAAAACGTCCCAACCACAGTGAAAACTTTAAATACGCTTTTTAACGAGGACATGAATAAGCCAAACTTACCCCAGTCTAAAGAACACTCAGCATCAAACTCTTGACTTGATTCCCCAGAGCCGCTGAAAGAGCTCCAAGTGTCCACGGGTTGGGAAAACTGCGTTTCCAGAAAAACTCTCCGTTGTCTTATCTGTTTCGGACGCGCTCGGATGGAGACGTTTTGACTCTACACACATACAGACATGTTATCCTCCTTAAAACGCACTTTACTATTGATTTCTTTCACATCACATTCACTTTACGCAAACGGTGACAAATGTGAACCCCATGTTCGGCTATGGAGTCCCGCAACGCGCCCCGGAGTCGGTTCCACAGCCAATGTGGGAATGCGCACCCCCTGCTCTTCCTCCCTCCATCCTCCTCCCACCCTTTCTCTTTCTCCCCAGTCTGTGGACCACCCCGAAACAGGAAGTTCACTTTTTGTTTTTCTTAAAAAAAGGACCACGCTGCAAAATTACCATGAACCACACGTTACCCACCCAAGCAGAAATATTTTGCGCTCATCCCTCTTTCCCTGCATATAAATTCAAATCTAGTTTCAGCGACATAGTGAAGTTATAAAAAGGCATTACGCGTAAGCACTTCTAAAATACTTGCATGCTCATCGCTCCATCTATATAAAGCGTGTTCCTATGAAGTTATTGGGATAAAGTGTCTATAAATGTTTTTGTTTACTTTAATAGTGTAACTTCATAGCAGCTCTTCGGATAGCGTGTGTGGCTGGTTACGTGTAGGGATGCTGCGGATTGCGGCGCTTCGACGCTCAGAGTCCACCAGAAACCCTGGAGTGGATTTCAGTCAGCAAGCCAGGACCGGTGTGTGTGTGTGTGTGTGTGTGTGTGTGTGTGTGTGTGTGTGTGTGTGTGTGTGTGTGTGTGTGTGTGTGTGTGTGTGTGTGTGTGTGTGTGTGTGTGTGTGAGAGTGTGTGTGTGTGTGTGTATGTTGTATGTGTGTGTGTGTGTGCGCGCGCGCGCGTGTCCACAAGATACGAAGAGAAGTTAACAGATTTTGGATTCTGATAAAGTCTTGTGTGTTCGCTGTTGATGCTGTCACTGGTATTGACCATGCAAAATGATTGATTGATTGATTGATTGATTGATTGATTGATTGACTGATTCATTCATTCATTCATTGAAGAGCTTATTTTTGTAGACAGAAATGATCCGAAGGGCTCTTCTGCAATTGTTTAGGTGGACTTGGTAGATGTGCATACAGTACTCTGTGTGTGTATGCTGTACTCCAACCATCCATTGCTTACCCTTGCAGGGTTGCGAGGAAGCTGGTCTTATCCCAGTTGCCTTCCATTCACTAAGGATTTGTGTGGACAGTATTTAACAAGAACTTGGAGGCACTGGTGTTCATTCCTCGTCATACACAGGACAGCAGTCAGGGTCTCATCTCTTGATAATTTTTAAAAAATAATTTTCTTAACCTATGATGGTGATAGTAAAGCTGTTCCATGTGTTATCCTTTCATATTGTCGGAGCTACTTTTACATATAGTAGAGGTGAATAACAGCCGTTCTTGCTGAGAAAGTTCTCCGTTGTGGTTCTTGGTGTTTCTGCTGTTTGAAGGTCCAGCATGACATTGTGGACGGATTACAACTTTATAGTAGGGCAAATAAATACAAGACGTTTTGAAAGGTTGGATGTAGTTAGTGAGACAAACAGTAATTTTTAAACAAAATGATTGATTTTGTTCCAACTAAGTTGTTTCTCTGGCAGAAACTAACAAACCATTACAATAGCAATGAAAGCTGAGTCAAAGTATGAACAGTTGGTGCCCTTAACAGAGGCAGGAGTCCATTGAGAACATATGGCCTATGGTTAAATCTGATTTTGCCAATGAAAGTCTTGGCTTTTATTCCTGTTGTAGCTACTACTGTAGCAGCCAAGCAGGGAAATCTTGGATGTAAATAGGTCCACAGATGCTGGGACCATATGCCTCATCTGACAGCAGAAAGGATCCAACAGAGGCTTCACTCAAGATTATCAATCAGAGGGGATAAGAGGTGGAGAAGAAAATCCAGAGAGCCCACGGCTCTTATTGGATCATGAAAGACACATGTGTCAAACTAATGGCCTGCATTCCAAACCCGGATAGGCATCTCGCTTTATGTGGCTCATTAGAGATCGTAAAGGCTGTCGTTTGTGCAGTACATTTCTGTGAAGCAGTTTCTCAGGTCCTGGCTTCAAACCCACATGGGGACCTGGGACTTTTCTCCTTCTCCTCTTATCTTGATAGGTTCCCATTGGGTCCCTTCCACCCTCAAAAACATATTTTATATGTGAATTGATGACTCTAAATTGCCCAAAGTAGTTTGTCTTAGTTAGTGACCCTATAGTGAACTGGTGACTTCTGCAGGGTTACTCAGTGTCAGCTAAGATAGGCACCAGGGTCCCAAAACTCTGCACAAGATAAGAAACAACACAGCAACATTGGATGGATATCTATACAAACATACACATGGTAGTATCAGCTAGCGATAGCTAGCAGTGGCCGTAGCCAAGTGCTTAATATTGCTTAATATTTTTAGTAGGACACCAGCATAAAAAAAAACGGAGGTAGAGGGATGGAGGAGTGAAAGCATGTGTATTCTTCATGGGGATAAGCCAGCATCTCTTTAACAAGGCAACTGCAGTAGCATACAGTGGGAACACGGACCCAAGTATGCTAACCATGCACCAAAAGCTGCAAAAAGCCAAGAAGTTAAATATCCTGCAACACAAATTATCCAAAGGTTAAAACCAGCTTTACTGTGTGGTCATCAAGTCGTCATTGTGTTTTCATCACTGGTGCATTTTTATATTGTATGAAGGTACAGTATGATAACAGCTGTCTTGAATGTCACCTGAAAAAAATCACAGCTATGATTAGTAAGGTTTATTCTAATTCTTATTACTATCACTATTACTATTACTATTACTGTTGCTGTTATTACTAGTCGAAAACATTATACTGCCAAGGTTGTATAATATGATCCGATGTAAATACATTCATATAATCTTACATTTACTGATGGTCTTTCGAGTCCCGAAGTGAGTAATGGCCTCTGTTTTACTGCTGAAAAACTGATGAAAAATATAAGACAAGGTCATAAAAAGAGGAGATATCACTGGGAAACACTATTCTGATACGACAGTTGATAAATTAATCCAGTTTTAATCAGTGCTTTATAGTAGTTTGAAATTGAGAACAATTGAATCACATGGTGCATTCTTATGTCGAACCAATCAAACAGCAACTCAAGCAATTATATAGTAGCTCACTACTGAGACCAGCATTGCTGCATTCTTCGTGGTGCTTTTTTATTGCTCCATGAAGTTTAAAGCAGAGAAATGAAGCAAACAGAAATAAAAATTACAAGTGTCACAGATTAGAACAAGTTAACTCATGTAAGAGCGAAGGCTTTTGACTTTATTGTTCTGAATATTTTAGGGCTGAACATGAGCTCTTGACTCACTGCTTAGCGCTTAATTTGTTCAAAGTTGGCCTCAAACTATTATTCCAAAACTTTTCATTGTCCTTATTCTGTAGGAGTCAGAATGTTTGATGACAGTAATCGATTGTGAGACATGTTCTTACTTAAACAGTCAATTACTGCCGGAATATCTGTGGAGGATGAAGAATTTATCAGATTTAAATCATGATACATTCATTCCTGAGCTGCATTGCCAGAGTCTTTAAGGCATATTTAAGGCCACTGGAGGACACAGTTGAACATGCCTGTGAGTGGAAGCGAAAGCAAATCTGTCACTAAGACTCTGGGCAGCTGGACACCATTCCCCCATGCAGCAAAATCCACAAAATCTTTACAGGATTTGTTTTTCCATTGCAGATGGTCCTTTGCACATGTTTTCTTCCTATTGGTCCAGGGTCGCACGCTGGCAGTGCTGCAGGTACTACATATAAGTGTGCTCCCTGTCTGCAACAGCTTTCACCTCATGCCGTGGTCACTGGAGAGGTAAGATCAGGGAGGATGCAATGCAAGAGGCATTTGACATAAACACTATTTACCTTCAGGCACTGAATGTTGGACAGGTAAGGGATTTGTTATTTACTATGTAATGTAAAGTACTATGCATTTTGGACAGCTGTTGCATGAAATCATGTAAATGTTAAATCGCATTGATTTAACAGCTGAAACAGTGTGACATACATACCATACAAATACAAACAGTGTTCAGTGCTCATGCATTCAGTTTTACAGGTTTTCTCCCAACATCATTGTATTTTAAAAACGTATCACAAGTCTAGATTTAGATAGATTAAATCTTCCATGATGGACAATCATGTTGACATTCTAGATTTTAAAGTTTTGATTAAATGCAGAGAGATGTATTCTCATTTACTTGCACTAAAAGTTAATGTCATTTGATGATCAGTGTAATGCTGTTGCTTCTTTATGTTATTTATTTATTTTATTAAGATGTATCTCGATAGGGAGTAATCTACAAGTTGAAAACAAACAACATTTTGAGCAACCAAAACCACAACATAGTAATTATGTCACTGTTACGAGGAATACATTTATATCCAATGAAACTGTTGATTTTTTTTTCAGCTCAGCCTAACTTTACAAACATACCTTTCACAAATGTATACTGTTTGCCTTTAATTAAATTTAAAATGTCATTATTATCATTAACAGTGTGATTCAGCAAAATTCTATTTATAACAAAGTGACAACTAAATAATCATTGATAGGTGTGAAGTATAAGTTTAAACCAGAAAGACATTTGATCGTTTTGGCTCATTGTCTAATACTACTACTACTACTACTACTACTACTACTACTACTACTACGACAACTACTACTATTACTACTACTACTATGACTACTACTACTACTAATACTACTACAAATTTGTAATCCACAGTACAGTTTTGAATGGATTATTCGCAAGAGACACTAAAAGACAGCTTAACCCAGAGAGAATGGAGGCCTGAGTAAAGGTATTTTATCTTCTGCATTTCTTTGTACTTTTAAATGTCCAATAAATTTATAAGAAAATGACATTTTAATTTGAAAGATGGACATAGTACATTGAATACCGTAGAACATTGTGAACTTATGTAATGATTTTTAATCAAGCATTTGAACTGAGATCTTGTGAAATATGAAAACTTCACATATTGTGTCATGATACAGTTTGAATACAATGGCCCATTGTAATGGACAGCCATTCAGTTATGTTAAAATGGAGAAAAATAAATTTACTGTATATATAGTGCACATTTGTGTGTGGTACAGTATATATACTGTATATGTATGTACTGTATACCTATATGTACTGTATATGTATGTATATGTACCTATACATATACGTACGTATACATATAATGTATGTATACATGTATTAATTTTTTAAAACATTTTATTGACTGATTTGATCCGCGAAGGGAAATTCAGAAAGCACACTCTGGTTAGTGGATCAAACACATGCATACATACATTTTAGTAAGTAAAAGCCCCTGTAGCACACATACAAGGAATAGGAGGTAGAGTGGGGAGCAGCTCCTTCATGGTGCGCCCCAAATGAGTCATTTTGTGAAAGGGGGGTGGCGCCTTGCTCAAGGGCGCCTCAGTGCTCTGGAGGTAAGCTGAAACCTCCCACTGTCAGGTCACACTCCAGGTGTTTTTGGGCGGGATTGGGAATCGAATCCCCCATCAGGACAACCCACTCTACCGCGCGCTCTACCCCTGAGCCACTGCCGCCCCAAAATTAATAAGAATAGCTGTTAGTTGTAGAAATACTATATTTAACATACAAAATAATGTACGAAACAGAACAATGCTGTGATTGAAGGGAAAATAATATAATATTAATAAAATGTTTCCAGTATGTTTTAAATTATGGTTTTATTGAAAAACCAGGAATATACGGTACAGACTATATGTTTTTTTATTCACTGTCACCAGGGGGCAGCACAACACAGTTCAGAAAACGGCAACAAACGTCACAAACATGATGTAAATATTGAAGTTTATTGCATGTACTAAATGTAAGTACACTCAGGTGATATCAGGGTAACATTCATAATGTGTAAGAATTCTGTATTATTCATATAGTATTTAGAATATTTGCAGATATGATACTTATGCTACTTATACAGAATCTAGTGATGCACTGAAGCATTTGGCTCATTTTCTGTTGATTTATTTGTTGTCCCAACAGATATGTTGTTCTGATGTCAAGAGAAGCAACAAATGTAAGTGGGGTTAATTATAAATTTATAATTTAAAATAAAGGATTTAGTACATAAAGTCAATTAGAATAAAGCAAAATATTATAATATTTTATGTACGCATTACTCAGATATCTGCTTCTGTTTACAGACAAATAGTATCTGACATGACATATTTTGACAAACTTAAAGCAAAGCCAGTTTAATTTTTTTTTATTTCACTGGAACTGGATGACTGATTACCTACACAGACACATCTGAAGGAGGTGCCGCGGTCATTGGTTGGAACGTACAAATCCTGTTTTACCTGACAGGTGATGTATATGCAATTACCATTCATATCCTGGTCGATGAAGGAGAGGAGGAAAGTGTGTTTGTAGGAAGAGAGACAAGAGGAACGCCAAGAGTATAGGACTGAGAGTATGGACGTTGAATGTTGGAAAAGGTAGAGAGTTGGTTGACATGATGCAGAGGATGAAGGTGGAAGACGAGGTGGAAAGATTGCAAGGTTAGAAGTTTAGGAGCAGGGTTCAAGCTGTTCTATCATGGTGTAGATACAAAGAGAAATGGAGTAAGAGTTATCTTGAAGGAGGAGTTTGTTAGGAATGACCTGGAGGTAAAAAGAGTGTCAGATAGAGTGATGAGTCTGATCTATACAGGTTGGCAAGACAGAGAGACAGAGATGGGTAGGACGTGCAGCAGGTTAGGGTGATTATGGATAGGGATGGAAGTCTATTGACAGGTGTCAGTAGTGTGATGGGAAGATGGAAAGTTTACTTTGAAGAGTTGATGAATGTCGGAAAATGAGAGAGAAAAAAAAGACTAAAAGACTAGAAGAGGTGATTGTTGTGGACCAGGAAGTAGCAAAGATTAGTCAGGATGAAGTGAGGAGGGCATTGAAGAGCATGAAGAGTGGAAAGGCAGTCAGTCCTGATAGAGGTTTGGAAGTGTCTAGGAGAGGTGGCAGTAGAGTTTCTGACCGTGTTGTTCACAGTTTATGACAAGGTGCCCAGAGAGGAACTGTGGTATTGTATGAGGAAGTCTGGAGAGGGAGAGAAGTATGTTAGCGTGGTGCAAGACATGCATGAGGACTGTAAAACAGTGGTGAGATGTGCTGTAGGTGTGACCGAGGAGTTCAAGGTGGAGGTGGGATTGCATAAGGGATCAGTTCTGAGCCCCTTCTTGTTTGCTATGGTGATGGACAGGCTGACAGACGAGGTTACATAGGAATCTCCATCGACTATGATGTTTGCAGATGACATTGTGATCTACAGTGAGAGCAGGGAACAGGTGGAGGAAAAGCTAGAGAGGTGGAGTTTTGTCCTGGAAAGGAGAGGAATGAAAGTTGGCCGCAGTAAGACAGAGTACATGTGTTTGAATGAGAGCGACCCAAGTGGAAGAGTGAGGTTACAGAGAAAAGAGATCAAGAAGGTGGAGGATTTTAAGTACTTAAGGTCAACAGTCCAGAGCAATGGAGAGTTTGGAAAAGAGGTGAAGAAGCGTGTACAGGCAGGATGGAACGGGTGGAGAAAAGTGTCAGGTGTGATGTGTGATAGAAGAGTTTCAGCTAAAATGAAAGGAAAGGTGTACAAAACTGTGGTGAGACCAGCGATGTTGTTTGGTGTAGAGCAGTGGTTTTTAACCTGGGTTCGATCGAACCCTAGGGGTTCGGTGTCGGTCTCAGGGGTTCGGCGGAGACGGAGGTCAAGACAAAACACCCGACACATAGTGTCAGGTGTTTTTGCCGAACATACACGAATCACTGTGTACATTTGACACATTGTGTCAATTTGTGATGACACTCCCCCTTAGCCATCACTGGCTGCAGGTGATCACGCTACATCGATTAGCCTACCTGTGCTACATGGGATCTTGTGCACTCAGTAGTCAATTTATGCCTGCCATGATGGTACGTCATCTGATTGCTTTCTTAATATTTTAATTCATAGTAACTATGTTGAGCAAAAAAAGAAAGTGGTCGGACGAATATGTGCAACGTGAATTTACATGTACTGTATAACGGAACGTGATGGGAGTCAGCGTTATGCATGATTTCCAATGTCAAGTTAGCAACTCTAGTCTCGCACTAGCAAAAATAAAGGAACAGTTCCTTAAGCTGCGTGGCAAACAACAGAAACAGACTTTGCTGTGAAAATGACATAAGAGTAGCACTTGCCAAGGTGAAGCCACACATATCTGAACTGGTCTCTCAGTAACAACAGCAAAAATCACACTGATTTGCAAGAAGGTCATTTCATGTGAGTTCATGCACTTTCTTGGTTTTGTTCTTTGAAAAAGGAGACATTAAATGCACAAATAATTAAATACACCAGTAAAACATAATTTTAGGTCTTAAATTTGAAAAAAAATTTTTTATTTTTTTACTGAAGAAGGGTTCGGTGAGTGAGCATATGAAACCGGCAGGGTTCGGCACCTCCAACAAGATTAAGAACCACTGGTCTAGAGACAGTGTCACTGAGGAAAAGACAGGAGAGAGAGCTGGAGGTAGCAGAGATGAAGGTGCTGAGGTTCTCTTTGGGAGTGACCAGGATGGATAGGATCAGGAATGTGGGTATGTTCCACAGGTAGCATGTGAGCTGGAGGAGAAGGAGAAACTCTGGTTTGACTTTGATGAAGTGATGCAGAGCATACGTAGAAGTGAGAGAGTTGCCATTGGTGCAGACTTCAATGGACATGTTGGTGCAGGAAACAGAGGTGATGAGGAGGTGATGGGTAGATTTGGTATCCAGGAGAGAGGAATGCAGAAGGACATATGGTGGTTGACTTTGCAAAAAGGATGGAAATGGCTATAGTGAATATGTTCTTCCAGAAGAGGCAGGAACATGGGGTGACCTATAAGATGGAGGTAGGAGCACTCAGGTAGACTACATCTTGTGTAGACGGTGTAATGTGAAGGAGATCAGTGACTGCAAAGTAGTGGTAGGCGAGAGTGTAGCCAAACAGCATAGGATGGTGGCATGTAGGATGACTCTGGTGGTGATGAAGAGGGTTAAGGCAGTGCAGAGGACAAAATGGTGGAAGCTGAAAAAGGGTGAGTGTTGCATGACTTTTAGGAATGAGTTAAGACAGGCTCTTGGTGGTCAGGAGTTGCTTCCAGATGACTGGACAACTACTGCTGTTTTGATCAGGGACACAGGTGAGAGAGTACTTGGTGTGTCATCAGGAAGGAAAGTAGATAAGGAGACTTGGTGATGGAATGAGGAGGTACAGGAGTTTATACAGAGAAAGAGGTTAGCTAAGAAGTGGGACACTGAGAGGACTGAGGAGAGTAGACAGGAGTACAGGGAGATGCAGCGTAAGGTGAAAGTAGCGGTAGCAAAGGCCAAACAAGGGGCTTATGATGACTTCTATACAAGGTTGTAGAGTTTCTGACGGGGTTGTTCAACAGGATCTTAGATAGTGAGAAGATGCCTAAGGAATGGAGAAGTGCCCATTTTTAAGAACAGGGGTGATGTGCAGAGTTATGGCAACTACAGAGGAATAAAGCTGATGAGCCATGCAATGAAGTTATGTGAAACAGTAGTTGAAACTAGACTAAGTGCAGAAGTGAGCATTTGTGAGCAGCAGTATGGTTTCTTGCCAAAAAAGAGTACTACAGATCCAGTATTTGCTTTGAGGATGTTGATAGAGAAGTACAGAGAAAGCCAGAAGGAGCTGCATTGTGTTTTTGTAGATCTGGGGAAAGCTAATGACAGAGTGTCCAGAGAGGAACTGTGGTATTGTATGAGGAAGTCTGGAGTGGCAGAGAAATATGTTAGAGCAGTGCAAGACATGTTTGAGGACTGTAAGACGTTGGTGAGGTTTGCTGTAGGTGGGACAGTCTAGTTCAAGGTGGAGGTGGGACTGGGATCATGGATCTGCTCTGAGCCCCTTCTTGTTCGCTATGGTGATGGACAGGCTGACAGACGAGGTTAGATTGGAATCTCCATGGATTATGATGTTGGTAGATGACCTTGTGATGACCTAGATGACCTTGTGACCTAGTGAGAGTACAGAGTAAGACAGAGTACATGTGTGTGAATGACAGGGACCCAAGTGGAAGAATGAGGTTACAGGGAGAAGAGATCAAGAAGTTGGAAGATTTTAAATACTTAGGGACAACAACCCAGAATGGAGTATGTGGAAAAGACGTGAAGAAGTGTGTACAGGCAGGATGGAATGGGTGGAGAAAAGTGTCAGTTGTGATGTGTGAAGAGTTTCAGCTAAAATGAAAGGAAAGGTGTACAAAACTGTGGTGAGACCAGCAATGTTGTTTGGCCTAGAGACAGTGTCACTGAGGAAAAGACAGGAGACAGAGCTGGAGGTAGCAGAGATGAATATGCTGAGGTTCTCCTTGGGAGTGACCAGGATGGATAGAATCAGGAATGAGTACATCAGAGGGACAGCACATGTTAGAGGTGTTGGAGATAAAGTCAGAGAGGTCAGACTGAGATGGTTTGGACATGTCCAGAGGAGAGATAGTGAATATATTAGTAGACGGATGCTGAGTTTTGAACTGCCAGGCAGGATGCCTTGAGGAAGTCCAAAGAGGAGGTTTGTGGATGTAGTGAAAGAGGACATGTTGGTAGTTAGTGTGAGAGAAGATGACTTGTAGAAGACTTGCAGATACAGATGAATATACAGATGACTTGCCTCCATTTAACCCAGATGACTGGGTTAAATGGAGGCAATTGATTCGCTGTGGCAACCCCTGAAGGAAGACATAAAGTAAAAGAAGAAGAAGATCCTGGGCTATGTGTGCCATACAAACCAAACTACATTCAATCATTTTGGGGGCGGCAGTGGCTCAGCGGTAGAGCAGACGTCTTGAAGATCAGACATAGCCCAGCCATTGGTGGTTCGATGCTCGCCAAGACACATTTTGGAGTGTGAGTTGACAGCGGAAGGTGTCGGCTCACCTCCTAGCCACTGCTGAGGCGCCTTTGAGCAAGGCGCCGTCTACACCCACAAGCTGCTCATTTGGGGCATGATTCCTCACAAGACCCGTCACTCCACCTCCCCTATACCTCTATACTAATTGCATGCCTACAGGCCCCTAGTGTGTTGTGCCTATTTCAGGGGTCTGTATATGACCTCGTGCTGTGATTAACACATATATGTACATGTGAGTGAAAAGATAATTTCCCCATTCGAGGGATAAATAAAGTGAATTTAATCTTTAATCTTAATCTTATTCATTTTCTCAACCAGCTTCATCCGCTTGCACAGGTTGCGAGACTTAACTACGCATTTGCAGTAAAATTATATTTATTGATAAGATTTTTCTTACAAATTACTGGGGAAAATGACAAAATAAAACCTATTTTTGTGATCAAATGTATATCATCTAGCTACGACCAGAAGACAGTATGACTACCTGGAGCATGTACTTAACTGAAATTTTAAAAAAATTAACATTGAAATTCAAGCTTTAAATCTTTAATGACATTATCTTACTATTCTATACTATTTCATCCAGTGAACTCCTAGGGGGTCAAAGCATGGTATCACTGGTACGTTTGTAAACTCTCATATCAGCATAAAATAACCTCATTTGGTGGTTCGTTGACAGAATTAGCTCCCCACAGGAAAGTGTGTGGTAAGACTGTAGAGGGTTAAGGTGGAGCAGCAAGGGCTGTGACATTAATTCCCTGAGCTGTTCTGATGCAAGCTCCAAATGGATCATGAACTATTTAAGTCCAGCGGCCCCTGTTCTTATTGGAACATGCAGAACAGCACACAGAAACACACACACGCATGTACGACATACGCACGCACACTCACACACACGTACTTAAAAGTCGCGAATTATGTCTTTTATTATGTTTATTTTTTATTTTTATTATGTTTTTTTATTTTATGTTAAATTTTTTTATTGCTCATAGTAGTCGTAGTATTCATAGTAATAGCATTATTGTTTCATCTTATTTACATTTTAAAGCTATTTTGATCGGTGTCACTGTATATCTTTGGCCCCCTCTGAAGGTAATGACCAAACTAACATCATGTCCGACCTCTTCTGATCCCGTCACTGACAAGAATGGACTTATTAAAACACAGAGTGGACCCACTGTATCTAATGTTGTCCAAAATCACATTCAAAACCCAGCATTTGGGTTTCAGGTTATGTTTTTGTCTTTTCTATTCCTTCAAGTTAAGTTCTGTACTTTGGTAAATTTGATCACTTGTTTTAGAAATTACAGTATTAAGTAGTAGAACTTTATTGATCCCTTAAAGAGGTTCCATCAGGGAAAGCCACATTAGTGGTAGTAACACAGTGTGATTTACAGTTTTTATCAGGTGTCTTTGCTACATTGGCTCAGGTAAAAAGAGGAAGGCATGACAGAGCAGGTATGAAATGCCGTGACTCTGCTGTTTCCCTCAGCTATGACACTTTAATTAAGAATGTTTCACTTGAGTTCAGGTTAGTTTTAAGGACAGCTTTTTCTCTGAAAAGACAAGATCCAGCAAGTAGTCAGTGAACATCAAGAAGAGGATACAGAAGTTGAAAGTTAATATGAATTCTGAGTTAAATTTGAGAGGACCTGAAAGTTAGAGTTTTTATCATTATAATTGGTGCGAAAATAGAAAGGGTTGGATTTAATTTGTTTGTCTAGCTGTGCCCAAGCAGCAAACTTTTTGCCTTTACGATCTTGACCATAACTTAAAGCAATCCAGTATCGCACAAAACAGACCCACTGATCCGCTGGAGGATACCATGTTGTAATGTACAACATGTTAGATCTGTTTCTTGTGTCTGTCCAGTTCAGATGTATTAACTGACCTGACAGCTCAAACTCGACCTAGTCAGGGATTGTAAAGAATTTAGGGAAACACTTTGGGATTGGGAATGAACGCTCTTCTACAGCAGCATTCAGTTTAAGACGGTTTGGGACTGTGTAGCAGACCAATGCACTTTTGAGTGATTTAGTGTGTCATTTTTTTTAGTCGTCGCATGGCTTTTTTGTGTTTGATTGTTTTTGCTTTCTCTGATAGATTTATAACTCTCAACTTTAGCTATGACAGAAGCCACGCATACACTGAGGAGATATTATCTACCATAGCATTACAAAGATTCAGTCCTCAAGTACACCCCAGTCTTTTGAAATATTGTTTATGTGGTATTTTGCTGTATGTCAAGTGCCAGTAATGTGTTGCCTGGGGTCTAAAGTTGTAAATGTATTGCTTTTGATCAAACTTTTTTCTCATATTCAAGAGATCCCTGCGGTGGTGCAGGCAATCTCCAACGTGGGACTTGTTGGGTGTCCCATTGCTGTCAGTTCCTGACATCAGGTAGTGCATCTCGCTCAAACTAGCATAAACCTGTCTTTATTAGTTGGGTGTAACATCATGCATTCTGTTGTTGCACAAAGTGTTTTCAATCGTGCATATTTTTGGTGCTGTCTCTCATTTGCCTGAGGCTTTTTACAAACCAAGTAAAGTATTCTTAATCTTGCTCTTTGTAGAGAAGAGGAGATAAGGACATAAACGGTATTTCCATTTTTTGGAATAAGTAATTATCCCAAGTTATGCATATTGCATACTACAAATCCAGTCATTTCATTTGACTGCTCAACCTGAAGGCTGGAGCGCTGCTCCCTTTTCCTTTACAATGCAAAATCTGTGTCTTAGTGAGGGTTAGGGTTAGGCTATCAAAATAACTAACCTCTTTAAGCAGGTACAGAATTGACTTCAAACATTTTCTAAAACCATATCGCTGTCAGGCCTTATGATTTGATTTTTCTTTTTTCCTTCAGCAGTAATCTCAGCCTTGTTAAAAGATCACAAATAATTTTAATAAGACAGTGTCCTGGCATGACAAACATAATCCAGTTTTAGCAACAAGCAGAGGCCTAGAGGAGTGAGCACAAAACAAAGCAAATGTGTTTGAAGGACATCTCTTCTACAAATTTGTCATAACCAAAGTGACTGGACGCTTTGGACATCGAACAAATCGGAATTTGACCAAAAAATTCGGAATTTTTTTGTCTTGGAAGTCAAACAAAATTTGGATGTCGAACATGAAACAAACGCAGTAACATCCATCCTCCTCCTCCTCTCCAACGTTCACGTATGCCAACTACTCACCACCACAAAGGTAAAAATTCTTATCTTTATTGTTCTGATGCTTTAACTGTAATGTGCTTTTTATTTTAGTTTACTGTATTCAATAATTTTTCACTTAATTTGCGTTCCATTGCCTATGGTACAAGTTACGTTACCGTAACCTTCTGTCCAAAAGACGACGGTAACTCGTACCGGAATCTGTGTGGTGAATGATAAGCGGAATGAAACCCTAACCCTTACCCTAACCCTAACCCTAAGTTTTTCTCTTCTTTATTGAACCGGAGCCCACTAGCTCACCTGAACACACAATTGAACACTCGCACATTACACATGTCGCACTCAAGAGAACAAGAGCATTATATTTACATGCAACAACTTCCGGGTACAACAGGAAGTCCCAAAATAAGAGCGTCACAGAATCGTACTTAAATTTTTTATTTTATTTTATATACTGGTTTGATCCCCGAAGGGAAATTAAGAAAGCACACTCTAGCTACTGATTACAAACGCATGCATACATATTAGTGAGTACAGGCCCCTGTATCACACACACACACAAGGGGGCCTGTAGGCATGCAGGGGAGGTAGAGTGGCAGGCAGCTCCTTCTTGGTGCGCCTCAAATGAGCAATTTGTAAAGGGGACGGCACCTTGCTCAAGGGTGCCTTGGCAGTGCTCCGGAGATGAGCTGACACCTCCCACTGTTAGCTCACCTCTGGGTATTTTTGGGGGGGCGGGAGCGGGAATCGAACCGCTGATCTTAAATCATAGGACGACCCGCTCTACCGCCCGCTTTACCACTGAGCCACTGCCGCCCCCTTAGCACTTTCTTTCTCGTGTGTGCTTCTTTCTTTTACATTTCTTTGATATGTTTCCTTACTATACAATTTGATATATAAATGTATAGTAATGAAATGTATGTAAATGTATAGTAAGGAAAGAAATAACATATAGTATGCGGATACAGCATGGATATTTTGTTGAAAAAAAAGTAGTTTTCTAGTGTCTTGGAATGGATTAAGACCATTTACATTATTTGTAATGGGAAAAAAATTATTTGGAATTCGAACAAATCGGTATTCAAACAGCCTTCCGGAACGAATTGTGGTCGGAAACTGAGGCTTCCCTCTACTCAGATTATCTTCAAAGAAGTTTGACTAAGAATAACCATGAAAAAAGGTAAATGATGAAAAGGCGGTCTGTTCTTTAACCAAACATGCTTTTGCTTCCGTGTAGCCTGTAGTAAAATATTGTTTTGCTGACATTTATTGTCTTTCTTTTGTCATCTTAAAATTAATATGTAACCAATACTGACAATCAGTATTAGTGCATGCACTGATCAGGATTCATAAACATCAGCCCTATTTGTCATACCTTTGTGTGATTACAGGTGCTCCAAACTGTTAGGGGCATTAGATCTTGTACTATATTCAGTGTGATTTAATGTAGAATATCATGCCCTTATAGCATGTCCTTCAGCTTTATTACATGCAATATGAACTATTTTCAGACAGCAAGTATAGCATCCACTGTGAATAAACTTTAAATGCAGTAACCATAACTAAACTAACATTACATTTATACCCCTATCTTTATCGGTAAATTATAAGTTCCAAAATATGGTTTTATTATGTGATGCTTGTGTGTATTGACTATTATGAAATTGTCCTATCATTTTCATATTCATACTCTTCGTCCTTACCTCTCAAATACTCGATACTCACTGTTGTCAAGCAGCAGAAAATCACACTAACTTAGGAGTCAGTGTAATGGGATTCTTTAACAAACAAAATCAAGAGCATGTTAATTCCCAAACATATTTCAATATTTGTTTATTCAAATTTCTTAGTAACCTGTAGTCACAACAAGAGCTATTTCTTTTGTTTCAACTTGATTTATTCAGTGAGAACTACTGAAGTCAAATGGCCTCTTAAACAGCAGAGACTACCTGAGGTCACAGTGAGCAAGCCGGATGTTGTTCTGTAACAAGCTACTTCTGATGTAATACAAAGGTATAAAAGGTAAATAGGTCTGTCGTAATAGGATCATCCTGTGGATTTAAATCTTATTTGAAGAGCCATGTACTTTGGAGCGTTTGTGTGGACAGTGTGAATGGTCTCAGCTCTATGAAATAGTGCATACACGTCAAAATAATTGAACAAACAGCATACCGTAACACCTAATTTATGAGGACAATCAAATACATCCCTACCATGTAGGATAGGGATAATATATTATCTGTCATATCCTATTTCTGCTCGTTGCACCATTATAAACAGAGGAAAGGATGTCTCTACAGTGAATTGTTCTTCACCATCTGTGTTCTACCAGTACATATAAAATTGCCCAGCCTACCTATTCTTTAATTGACTGAATAATTGATTGAATAATTGATCTGTTTGTTCGTGGGGATTTTATATGAACAAGTCAACAGTCCTTTTTAAAAATTGCTTTTTTAAATTTAATGTACGTATTAAAAAGACATTTTTCTTTTAAACAAATGTCATGAGAAAGCTGCAATATGGCAAATAATCAATACTAAATATTTATGAACTAATTTGTCTGCCTGATATGACACCTTCGATTATTGTTTACCTGAGGAGAAAAAGGAGAGTGTTAGAGCAGGTCTTCACAGGATGTCCTGTCATGACACAGCGACAGATGACTCTGAGTCTGACATCTTAAGCCTTTGTAGGGGATTTGTGGGATTCCGGTTTGAGTGAGGGATTAGGGTTTTAGGTGCAACCATTAAACAGTAGGTCTGTGGGTCAGTGTGTCAGTGTTTCAGTGAGTCAGTAGGCTTTTACTTTTCTCAGAGAAGGTCGAACTATCTATTTTCCATGAGATGAGCCAATGCCATGTCCAAGACTCCTCTCTTGATCACATTAATTCTGACCATTCTCGAAAAACCAACAGGAGCAGCACACTTAACCTTTATCCATACTCATCTGACACACAAAAGGACTCCTTTCTTCATGGGCCTTGGTAGATAACAGGCTTCTCAGCTATGTGTATGTGTATTCTCCTACTTACACCATTATATACTTATTTATCATTCATTTATTTTCTTAACCCGCTTATTCGCTTACGCAGGTCGCGGGGGAGCCGGTGCCTATCCCGGCAGTCTCAGGGCGTGAGGCGGGGGACACTCCGGGCACGACGCCAGTGTACCGCGGAGCCACATAGAGACAAACAATCACTCACACACACACTCACTCATACGGTCAATTTGGGACTGGCCAATCAACCTGAAGCGCATGCTTTTGGAGGTGGGAGGAAGCCAGAGAACCCGGAGAGAACCCACACAGACACGGGGACAGCATGCGAACTCCGCACAGAGCGGGACTCAAACCCGGACCCACCGTGTTGTGAGGCAACAGCGCTACCCACTGCGCCACCGTGCAACTTATTTATCAATTAATTTTTATTTTAAGGACAAGTCACAGATCCTGTGATCAATGGTTGCTGGTCGGTGATGTTCAGTTCAATGTACACTTTGCCATCAATTGGTATTACATTGATGACACCTAAAACTAGTCGCTGTGTATCCAGACATTACAAATTTCAATAATCACCATGGCACATATTACACCGGCAGAAACCAGTCATTAGGGATTGCTTAAAAAGATCATTCCAACTGCATTACAGGGGGATATATACCACCGTGTTATAATTTCTTTAATGCACAGACCTGTGCTGAAATAAAATGGAAGCATGTGGAAATCCACTTGTGACAAACAAAGCATTAAAATACAGTGTAACATAATAATAACATGTGCTTTACTTCCTTTGAATAAATGGTGAACCTTCCAAACTTTTTGCTCATACTTCGATTGTATTATGAAGTGTCAAAACCCTGAAGGAATAACACCAAGTAAATGAGACCCAGACTGGTGTGACTGTTTATCTGCAGAACACTGGGGGCAGATGATTACGTAAGCCTTGTAAATTAGTCAAACTGACCTTGGGTGACTTTGCTCCATGTCAACTCAGGGCCTTTCACATTTCAGATCCAAATACATCACAACAGGTACTGTCATTCTAAATCTCTCACTGATGCTAAGAATTCTGTTGTTCATTTGCCAGACAGGCTTGTCCTTTATAGCCAATACTATGGCTACGAATTTCGGTGTATTGGTAAATTTACATATTGGTGCTCATTCATAATAACCTAGTGCACGGTTTTTCAGCTACCATTGAAACAATTTTACAATATGAAGCAGGTATCAGATATTAGCAGGTGTAAACCATTTTTAAAGATAGCTGTTCTCTCATTCAATTGGTTACGAGAAAGCTAGGAGTGGAAAAAGTTAGCTGAAATATCCAAATTACGGAGATTGCTCCTGCACTGCAACATGGTGTTGGTACATGTCATTAAACCTCAGAAAGCATTACGTAACTTGTCATCAAGTATACTCTTCCCTCAGGGGTAGTCAAAAGTCGTAGTCAATGTGAGCAACCAGCTGGTGATCATGAAAGATTTAGCAAATGAAGAAGCCGATATGACATTTGCTATTTAGCACTTTATTTTAGTTCTGTACCTTTTCTTTGGTAACTTTACCCATTTAATTTCAGTCAGAAAATAAAAAAAACTATTAATACGGTACCAATTCATTAGGGGCAGTTCAACAACTGTACAGAAAGTGGTGCTTAATGTTGGTTTTAAAGTAAACATGGCTGACATCAAGGTCTCAATAAAATAAGTTTCTTGACCAGTAAGTGTCAATAGGAGTTAGTGACATTTTAAAGGTCCCATGAAGAAATTTGATGAGTATGATAAAACCCAAATGCTAAGCGAGTCATAATGACTATTGTGCCTAAGGTTGAGTTTATCGTATTTCTGCTTGGTCAAAAACCAATTTGTTTTGAAAGCTATTTGGAAGAATGATTGTAGCATTCAAATTTTCAAAATTATGTGGCACCATAATTTAGAAACGTGAGATACTGCATGTATACTAATAAGTATTGCGTAGGTATTGCATAAGTACATTTCATCACAACATCCAATCCAGTGAAATCTTTTTTGAAAAGACTCTTGTGTGAATGACAGTATCCACGAAGATCAATATCCATTTTACATTTCGACTATTTCTGTATCCAAATACTCAGTTATTGGCAGTAACTTTTGTGTATTAAATCAAAAAGCAGCTTGGACAAGCATGTGTATGAACAATTTTCATAATTAAATAAAGTAATTTCACAATAACCTTTGACACTCATGACAGCCTGTTCACTATGACATAACATCGGATGTGGCAGGATTGTTGGTAAATTTGAACAGGCTGATAGTGATTATTGATTTCGAAGAGTTTTACTGCGAAAGAGTTCTAAAACATGAAACAGTGGATTGTGCAAAATATATCTTATTTGTAGTATATCTTTTGAATGGAAGTGTTTATATGTCAGTGTAAAATATAATGATTGTAATTGTACTTACAAACACTGTCTCAACTTTGGATTGGAAATATTAAATACTTGGTGTAGCATTCACAATCTAAAGTGCCAAGGGAACTGTTTACACAATAAATTAAATAAACTCCATCATGTACACTTCCTCTTTTTGCGTACATAAACATGGTCTTTGCCTTATTGACAGGTTCAGTGCGTTAACATTGATGAAAAATGGACTAGACAAAATTGAGAATATACTGGCAGGGAATTTCTTTAGTAGACCAAAGAATATTTTTAAGTTAAAGCAATAAATCTGAATCTACGCATATAGATTCTGATTTATTCCTGGCCACTGTCGCTTAAGCTTGCTCTTGAGGGTTCAATTGGGTTTTTCTGTCTGTTAAAGCGCTTTGAAATGTCTGTTGCCATGATTAAGCGCTACATAAATAAAACTTGATTGATTGATTGATTGATTGATTGATTGATTGATTGATTGATTGATTGATTGATTGATTGATTGATTGATTGATTTATGGACCATGTGTAGACTATTGCTGACTTTTACCAGTAAATCAACATTTACACATTTAGCAGGGAAATGTTTATTCATGCTGTGTTCCACAGAACAGTGGCTAGCAAAGCATTAGAGAGTAAAAATAAAAATATATTAACTTTTAAAGGGAGTATAATGCTGATTAAGACATCTTATGTAAACAAAAGTTGTAGATTATGATGATAAATGATAATAATAATAATAATAATAATAATAATAATAATAACCAGTACTTTAATTGTCCCTCTTGGGGAAATTCTTTTTACTCTTCACATGTACATATACAGTATGTGTTAACTACACACACAGGGGTGCATGCCTACAGGCCCCTAGTGTGTGCTGTGTTCAGGGGCCTGTAACCTGTAACCCGTGTGTGTAATTAAAAAATATGTGTGTAAATACCTGACCTTTTTTTTGCTACCTTCATTTTAAACAGATTATTATTCATCCTGCTCCAAAGTGTTGTGTGTTGTGACTGTAGCTGAACAGGAGAGATACTATGATTAAAAGTGAATAGAAATAACTGAAATGATTTCAAATATATATTCATTTATTTAAAATATACTGTCATTATACCATTACAGTTAATAATGAAGAATTTTATACATTTATGTGGCAAATCATTCATCACTCTTAAACTATAGCACAATTAAAACAAAATATGAAAAATAAATCTGCACTTTAATTGTCAAATTTCAAATGCTGATTGAATTTGCACCACCAGTAACAGTATAGAGAAATTCCTGGATCATCTGTGTCCTCTGCAAACATATGCAATATCTAGACATTACTAGAACTTACAAAAATAAGTTAATTAACATTTTTAACATCTTTTTTACATTGCATTCATGATTTACAAGTAAAAGATCTTTCAAGCAAAAGCGTTTGCAAAAACACAATGGGGTAATAAAGTGCTTTGTAACTTAAATAATGATGCCACCTCATTGTCACATTTAATTCTTGAACACGAGGCACTTTCAAGATGAATTAATAATAATAAAAAAAATCTTATTTTGAAAATAGAATTGGTGTAACTGAAGAAAAAATGCAAGTGCAGCTTTTAGAGGCAGCAGAGAGAAAAATAATACATTTCTGAAATTATTTGACAAAATGTGGTGAAATTAGTATCTGATGAATCATTGCATTAAAAAAATCTTGCTGATATGAAATGACACAAGGCATGTGCTGGTGTCTGACACATAACATGACTGCCACTATAATATTTGTCTCTTTTTAAAGCTGGTGCATTTTTTTTCCAACGATAAACAAATCCTACGTTTTTGTTTTATATTTCGTGGCATTTGTAAAAAAAAAAAAGTCAGAATTTTGGTCTAATTAAGCATATTTTTGAAGAGAAAACTGTGTATACTCAAATTTAGACATACAGTGCACCCTCTTTCCTCAGAGTTAATGCGTTCCAGGAACCACACGCGATTAACAAATTCCGTGATATATCGACAAACTATTTATCCTATTATTTACCATAATTTAAACATTTATTACCCTCCACATACTGATATTAAAATACCTTCTATCTGTATTACCCTTTCCCACACTCTTATCGACTGTTTAAAGCACTTTTCTGTCTCACGGAAATCTGAGACTCATGGCAGTCCGAGACTCACGGAACGTAACGGACTTCCAGATGCCGTCAGCCAATAGAATGGGAGTACAGTATCACGTGACTGCTTACCAAAATTGCGGTGAGGTGTAGTCGCGAGTGCTGATGCATGAATGTACAAGGGTGCACTGTATACATAATGCAACAGTGATTATACGAATGGTAATTTCAAATCAAATTCAAATAAAAGAAAATAGAAATAGAAAATTTCCATAGATTAAAAGCTTCTAATTCTATTTCACCTCAAGTAATCTTCAGACTTTATAGATATACATGCCAATGGACAGCAAAATATGCTCACTGACCCACCCGCAGCACAGACTTTCAAATTAGCTGACTGAAGCAAAAACTAAATGTTTGCTCACATTGCTGAGACATATGCATATGCTGTCAGAACAGTTACCCAACTGATTTTCTGACTTTTGAAGGTGGGAGGAAGCCAGTGATCAATATTACCTCAACCTGAAAGCAGCATCACCTTTACTCACACAGAACTCAGAGCTGCTTGAATGTCTCTCAAATGTTTCTCAGAGTGCTCTAAAAACCCATGATTGCCACAATTAAAATAAAACTGTTGTTGGATGCAAAAACAAGGAAGATGTTGTAATAAATACATGCAATATGCCCATATTAACACAGGTCACAGATCACAGGTCCACCTAAAAGTCTCCATTACTCAGTAATGCAAGGAAATAAAAATGAAAACGGTGAAGTGATGCAGTTGTTGGCTTCTCTTTGCTGTTTGGTTGAATCAATACTCAATGTCTAAGTTGTGCTTAGTTATCAGCGGTTAATGAAGAAGGCACTTCAGGGATTTATGTAACTCCTTCTTCCTTAAAAAAAATAAGCATTTATTGAGGCCATTCAGGTAAAATACTTTGTCTGTGGACACTGTGACTCTTATGAAACACCGCTGCCTCTAATTTCCTATAAACCATAAATCCTACCACTTTGAACTGAATCCCAGCAGTAATTATGACAGACATAATAAATAATCTATTTTGACTAAAATGAATATTGGTCTCTAAAATATGCACCATACAAAGGATTTAAATTAATGTTTTTTGAGACCAAACTAATCTACCCTGGTCATATCTGCTGACCATCACAATGTTTTATATTAATCTCACACCTTTCATATTTGTGTTGAGGCTGCTACCTTATATGTGATTGCATTCTTATATAAATATATCAGCACTCAATCTCAGTAAGTAATCTTACTGAGATTGAACCAAGTCTAGGCTCGAACTATCTCTTTACATCCTGCATCTTATAACATCAATAGAAAATTACAATTAATTTCTTAATATTTAATACAAGACACCGGATAATTCAATTTTGCATCTTATAAAATACCTGAAAGGCATGGAACAAACTTTCTGGTAATATTATCTTTTCCTTTGCGCCTGCTATTTCCCAAATCTACCAAAGAGAAAAACTGAAAGGAAAACCTTTACAAAATCCTCAGTTCTCATATATGTGTGTTTTTCTGTTTGTTAGAAATACATACAATTGCTCTTAATTTCTTCCATTGAAACAAATTACCATCACCATACTCATACTTTCCTCTATGTACACCCACAGGACTCCACTATCATATCAGGGACATCCGTTTTGACAATGCTGTGCTGAGAGTTGAAGTACACCATGGAGAGTGGCCGACGCTCGGTGGGAACACAGCATGAGGACGCAGCTGTGTTGATGCCGTTGACTTTCAGCTGGCTGAAGACAGTGGCATGGAATGAGGATGCAATGCCTGGGGAGCCAGACAGATGTTGAGGGCACTGACCCATGCAATAGTTCATGTGGTAACCTTCAGGTGCAATGATCCAGTCGTGCCACTGGATATCCTTGAACTTAATGTAGAAGTCTCTCTTGCAACACACAGTAACATCATCACCGCATCGCAATGAGCGCTTCCTGACTGAGTGTTTGGAGTGATGGTCACGAACACGCACCTGGGCCACCATGAATGGCTGGTAGGGGTTGTCAGGTGAGAAATCTAGAGCGCAAAGGTTCTTCCCATCCATGTTGCAGCTGACTTTTAGCTGCAGATGCTGTTGCCTGCCATCCAGGAAAGCCTGCAAATTGCGTTTGATGGGGAAGGTGTGCCAGTTGCTCTCCTGGACCTCCAGCATCTTTTCTATTACCTGTGTACGGTTAGATTCGGATGCCCCACCGTCTGCTGGGAGGAAGACCTGTGCAGAAAGGCGAGAGTGAGGGTTCTTGGAGGAGCGAACGTAGATCCACAGAGAAGCCTGGAGGACTTGAATACTTTGGCCACGCTCCTGCTGAAACTGGAAGGTAAGACTCAGCGGAGACTCATCACTGTTCACTGTCTCATCTATGAATAAATGACAATTTAAAAATAACACATTTAGTTAATATTTCGGTGAGTTCACAAAATTTCATCTGTGTTACACAAGCAAAGCTACAATCAATTTTAAAATCACATATCAGTGGCTTTACTTTGAAGTAAAAAACGATCAAGTCGATCTCCTGTCTAGCATTTCACATTAGACTTTGCCCTTCTTCTAATCTTACAGCAAATCCTCCAAACATGCTGAAGTTTAAAATATTCATGGCAAATACTTATATCACAAAAATTTACCATATTTTATGGAACATTAAGCAACCCAACGCCGTTAACCGGGCACACAGAAAACCTGATGTAATTTGTGTCCATTTTAGCAGATATGCGTAACGCGTACTTAAATTGTGCTTTACCAGAAAAAGAACAACTTTGCAATGCGAAAAAATAATAGAAAACTTACTTATTTCTGCAAAGCTCACTATTTCATAGCCTTGGTCTCTTGTAGGTAAGCCTAAATTGTTCTCTAATTCAAGAGTACCATCCTGTTTGACGCGCCCCGAGTGAAGTTTGCGCAGCGCAGTGAGGAGCGCCTCTCTGGGCAACGTCTGAGTGATGTTTGGTCTTTCTTTCAGGTTCAGCTTGTCCAAAAGTTGCTGTTTGGCGATTTCTTGCATCAACCTTTGCTCGGCGTCTCTGTCCATCGTCGGCCACCCACAAGACGCGCAGCCGTGGGATCCGCTAACACATAGCCCTCTCAAAAATAAAGGTGCCACAACAAGAAACGTTGGCAATGCAAAAGACAGCTTCATCCCACACTCCAAACTGCATAAATACATCGTTGTGTTCGATGTAAGGAAATTAACAAATAAAACGCTTCAAATATTTTCTTGAGTTGTTCTCTGGATGTCTCAAGTTCCCCCCAGGGTTGTCAGAGGTCCTTGCCCGCAGCTGGACAATGTGAAGCCAGGAGTTGAGAGAAAAGACTGGAGTTTCACCTCCTGATGAGAAAGATATCTGGGGTAATCCACCAAAAGTGGTGACACGTTGGAGGGACGCACCAATAAGCGCATTGGGGCATCGAGGAAATTAGTAACAGTCACGTCTAGTCCTGCTCTCCCGCACAACGCATGCACACCAAACACGCACCCAAACGTGCACACAGTAGGATGAAGACTGGCGCACGGAATCAACAGAGTTTCTCTTAACAGCGCGTCCGCTGCGCGCAAACAAATACTGTACGTCGACTTGAAAGCGACTCGCTTTCGATAATTACACTGTATATGGTAAACTGTGTTTATTTGTGTTGCCACAGGTCCGTAGAACGTTACGGTGTTTTGTTCTGTCCGGGTAAACTGAGTAGATGACACCACCTGTCGTAGGTCGTGACGGTGGAAGTTGAAATTTAGCGCTCTTTAACCCAAAAATTATAAGAGCGCTTGAGGCTGTGAGGCGGGAACTTTGGTATTTGAACACGTCCATTCACGTTCCCTTGCTGATGTGACAGAAAATCATCGCTTCTGTGTGTGTGTGTGTGTGTGTGTGTGTGTGTGTGTGTGTGTGTGTGTGTGTGTCTGTGTGTGTGTGTGTCTGTGTGTCTGTGTGTCTGTGTGTCTGTGTGCGTGTATGGGGTGGTGTTTATGAAGTATAATGTGGAAATGAGTGAGTCATCTGCCAAACCGTTGCCCTCACATGTTTTTATGCCGAGATTAGTACAACCAGTTCATCGATTCTTGACACCATTCGATCGGTTTAAATGACGCTGAGGAGCGTCTGATCAGAGCTAATGTTTCTGTAATCTAGACATTAAAGGTGATGTGTTGAAGGTGCACTGGGAATAATAGACAATGGAAGCTTCACATGCTAATTATTGTAATTTTTAAAAATAATTTCTTACTGTATTTATCAATATTATTATTATTATTATTATTATTATTGTTGTTGTAATGAATATTATTATTATTACTACTATTATTATTATTATTCTTTTCCTTTCGGCTTTTCCCTTCAGGGGTCGCCACAGCGAATCAATTTCCTCCATCTAGCCCTGTCCTTTGAATCCTCTTCTCTCACACCAACTACCTTCATGTCTTCCCTCATTACATCCATAAACCTCCTCTTTGGTCTTCCTCTAGGCCTCCTGCCTGGCAGCTCAAAACTCAGCATCCTTCTACCGATATATATATATATATATATATATATATATATATATATATATATATATATATATATATATATATATATATATATATATATATATATATATATATATATATATATATATATATATATATATATATATATATATATATATATATATATATATATATATATATATATATATATATATATATATATAAAAATGTCCCTCTCACCCTTGTGGGGTGGTATCTGTGTGTCATCCTCAAGCTCGGGTCCTCTACCAGAGGCCTGGGAGTCTGAGGGTTCTGCGCAGTATCTTAGCTGTTCCTAGGACTGCGCTCTTCTGGACTGAGGCTTCAGATGTTGTTCCAGGAATCTGCTGGAGCCACTCTTCCAGTTTGGGGGTCACTGCCCCAAGTGCTCCTACTACCACGGGGACCACATTAACCTTAACCTTCCACATATATATATATATATATATATATATATATATATATATATATATATATATATATATATATATATATATATATATATATATATATATAAAATTATTATTATTCCCTAGAAATAAATATGCTGTCAGAGGTGGCACATTCTTTACTCAAGTACAAGTAATTGTGTGGTACAAGTATTTATTCTATTTATTCAATCATGTGAAAATTAGAATGCATCTGAAGTATGCTCAAATTTTAGAAGTAAACAGTAGGCATTTGGAAGACAAGTCTCCTGGATTTTTTAAGCTAATTTAACTGGAATTTGTGTTGTGTAAATGTGGCGTTAATATTATAGAAATTAAATTAACTGTATGTTATTATCAGCATTATGACTGACCATAAAGTAGAACACAAGGTGAAAAAACAAATCTTCTTTATGATCTAGTTTTTTGAACATTTTGCTTTATAGCATTGGGATATTGAGGACAAAACCAATGACCTGAAATACAATTTCAGGTCATTGGTTTATTGGTTTATTTATTTATTTAAGTGATTTTGAATATGTAAACGGAACATAAAACCAATATCTGTGATGATATGAATATGTTGGACATAAAAGCTAAAAGTTGTCAAAAAATAAAGACCTGTAGAAAGTACAGGTTCCTGAAAACTCTGCCAAAGTAAGGTAACAAAATATTTGTTATTTGCTACTTCCAGCCTCTGTGTAGAGTTCTTTATTGTATAACTGTAAATGTGCAACAGTATCACCCAATAGCATTCTCCTTGTGTGATTGTCCTCAGAAAGTGCTTCACAACATTCATTCATTCATTATTGTCTCCTTGCCGCCCCTCACATTCACACCTACGGACAATTTACCACAGATACCATCATGCGAGTTACACTAAGGCACCTAGTGCAGGTCAGGTGTGATAACTGTTCACACAAAGATCGAACATGTGTAAGGGCCAGCAATGAGGCCCTGGGAGCCCATGAGTATGATATGTGATTTCCTAACATTTTGACTAACAAAAGGAATGGTGATGCATATTGCTCAGTGGAGGTTAACTTATCTTAGCTGTGGTCATCATGGTTGAGCAGATTTTTTCAAAGCTTAATTCCAGCACATTTCTTTTACCATCTGATGATGTTCTGCTTTTGAAAAAGAAAGTTCCTTTATTAGTCCCTCAGTGAAAAAATTGATTCTTTATCCAATATATATATTTTCACACACACACACACACACACACACACACACACACACACACACACACACACACACACACACACACACACACACACACACACACACACACACACACACACACACACACACACACACACACACAAGGTTGGTAAACCTGCAAATTACTGGAATTGAGTGACAGTGGAGTGAAAGGCAACCTATACAGCTATAAGTCTTGAACTGGCCACCCTCAGGACCCCAAGCCACGTCTTTGTGAAATGAGGTAAAATTTTGTTAACTGTACATCCCTTTAATATCATGCTATTCCCTCAAAGTGCTTTTGAATTTTTTTTTATTTCTCCCAGATTGCTTTGCAGTTTACAGAATATTTCTGTATGACACAAATACTGCACAACTGAGTTCAGATTTTCCTGTAATGTTACAGTAGTTTCACAGAGCAATAACATTTTGGTTTAAATTACACATAACTCACAAACTCTGAGAACTCTACATCATTCAACTCCAAGAAAAGCAATCTTTAACAGTGTGTCAAGCGTCCAATCACAATTTGTGTTGTATTTTTGAGCTTACGTCCCTCGATAAGAAATGTGTCAAACATGTACACTTCTGTTGACTTAATTATTTCTTGTTTTCAGACTGAACGTGAACATAAAACAGTAATATGCACTTTCATGCTCTTACCTTTTTTCTTTTTCTTTGTTGACACAAACATTCTATCAATGCGCATGCATTCTGCAATTTACTTATTTTGTCATTGGATAATACCAATATAAAACAGAGTGATATCTCTAGTGTATTTCATTAAAGGCTATCTTACCTTTTCTTGAGTTTATGTTTCATGACTTTGTCAAGGGAGCCTAAAAACAAGAATTCTGTCATAAATGTTTGCTTGACAATGTCTTCAGTCAAAACTTGGCACTTGAGACCAAGAAAGCCTCGTAATGGATTAGAAGTATTTGCTGCCAACATGTGGAGAATCTTAGGAACTGCAGCAAACTTTACTTGTGTGTGGTTACCTCTAGAAAATACACACACACACACACACACACACACACACACACACACACACACACACACACACACACACACACACACACAGACACACAGACACACACACACACACACACACACACAGACACACACAGACACACACACACACACACACACACATACACATATATACTGTATATATTAGTGCTGTCAGGCGATTAAAAAAAAAATCTAATTAATTACAGGATTTGTAATTAATTAATCTAATTATTTGCATTTTAATCTCATACCTGCTAAAGGCACCCGAATAAAGAATTTGAATTCTAGGACATTACAAAATTGTAGAATAGACCAAGAAGAGAGGATTTGAAATCCACATTTTTATAGGTTAAATGTGCTTTATAAATGAAATTCAAAAGAAAAAAGGCCAAGCACATCAGCAAACCAGTTAGGCCAGGTGCATTTCGCAAAAATGCAATACAAATACAGTTAAATAAAATAAATAAAATTCAGAAATAAAATAAGGCTGAGTCTCAAATAGGCACATAAGCAGACTCAATCAAAATGAATACTAAAGCTGATTTATTACAGCAATTCAAAATGAATAGTATAACATGCCTCTAAATAAGGCAACATCAATAGCAAAATTCCAACAGGCTTTTCTTAAGCTAACGTTACAGGAACTGACAACAGATAACTCTGTGTCCTTGACATGTTTTGGATTTAAATGATACATTAGGCTGGAGCTGCTTCAGTGATATGAAAATTCTCTTTTACAAAAGGTACAAATAATAATAATAATAATAATAATAATAATAATAATAATAAAAATAATAATGGATTAGATTTATATAGAGCTTTTCTGGACACTCAAAGATGCTTTACATCGGATCCATTATTCATTCACTCCTCATTCATACTTGGTGATGGTAAGCTACGTGTGTAGCCACAGCTGCCCTTGGGCAGACTGACGGAGGTGTCTACAGCGCAGATTGGCAACGCAGAATCACTGCGTTTTTGTTGATCGTCCCGTCTTTGTTCTATTTAGAAATAAACTTTCCGCCCAAAGGTCCGAGTATGCTTGCCTCGCTTTCCTGTGTTGCGTCCATCTCTGTTGTCAGTCACCATGCTTTTGACTAGTGGCTCAGGGACGAAGTGATGTAACACTGCCGCCTACGGGTCCCTCAATGGGCCAAATTTGCCACTCGCGATTAATTGCGTTAATTTTTATAGCGTGTTAATTTGCAGCGTAATTAGTTTATCTAATTAACGCGTTAAAGTGACAGCCCTAATATATACATATGCATCTTCTTTTCCTTTCGGCTTTTCCCTTCAGGGGTCGCCGCAGCGACTCAGTTGCCTCCATCTGACCCTGTCTTCTGCATTCTCTTCTCTCACACCAACTACCTTCATGTACTCTTTCGCTACATCTATAAACCTCCTCTTTGGTCTTCCTCTGGGCCTCCTGCCTAGCAGTCCAAAACTCAGCATTCTTCTAACAATACATTCACTATCTCTCCTCTTGACATGTCCAAACCATCTCAGTCTGGCCTCTCTGACTCTATTTACAAAACCTTGAACATGTGCTGTCCCTCTGATGTACTTATTCCTGATCCTATCCATCTTGGTCACTCCCAAAGAGAACCTCAGCATCTTCATCTCAGCTCCCTCCAGCTCTGTCTTCTATCTTTTCCTCAGTGACACTGTCTCTAGACCAAACAACCTCGCTGGTCTCACCAGTTTTGTACACCTTTCCTTTCATTTTAGCTGAAACTCTTCTATCACACATCACACCTGACACTTTTCTCCACCCGTTCCATCCAGCCTGTACATGCTTCTTCACCTCTTTTCCACACTCTCCATCGCTCTGGACTGTTGTTGTTAAAATCCTCCACCTTCTTGGTCTCTTCTCCCTGTAATCTCACTCTTCCACTTGGGTCCCTCTCATAGACACACATGTACTCTGTCTTACTGCAGCCACCCTTCATTCCTCTCCTTTCCAGGACAAACCTCCACCTCTCTAGTTTCTCTTCCACCTGTTCCCTGCTCTTACTATAGATCACAATGCCACCTCTTCTAGTGTTTCTTCTCTCTCATTTTCCTCGTTAATCACCTCTTCAGAGTACTCTTTCCATCTTCCCATCACTCTACTGGCACCTTTGAATACACTTCCATCCTTAACCTGCTGCATGTCCTTCCCATCTCTGTGTCTGTCTTGCAAACCTGTATAGATCAGTCTCTCCCTCCTTACTGTCCAACCTTGTATAGAAGTCATCATAACCCCCTTGTTTGGCCTCTGCTACCGCTACTTTCACCTTACGCTGCATCTCCCTGTACTCCTGTCTACTCTCCTCAGTCCTCTCAGTGTCCCAGTTCTTCTTAGCTAACCTCTTTCTCTTTCTCTGTATAAACGCCTGTACCTCCTCATTCCATCACCAAGTCTCCCTATCTACTTTCCTTTCTGATGACACACCAAGTACTCTCCCACCTGTGTCCCTGATCAAAACAGCAGTAGTTGTCCAGTCATCTGGAAGCAACTCTTCACCACCAAGAGCCTGTCTTAACTCATTCCTAAAAGTCATGCAACACTCTTCCTTTTTCAGCTTCTACAATTCCATTCGTCCTCTGCACTGCCTTAACCCTCTTCATCACCACCAGAGTCATCCTACACGCCACCATCCTATGCTGTTTGGCTACACTCTCGCCTACCACTACTTTGCAGTCACTGATCTCCTTCAGATTACACCGTCTTCACAAGATGTAGTCTACCTGTGTGCTCCTACCTCCACCCCTATAGGTCACCATATCTGGGCTGAAACATTGTTGTTCATCTCCCAGTGGCCACATTTAAAAAAGGTAAGCAGAAAACCTTTTGTAATAACCAAATTTCTGCAGTGAAATGACTAAACTAAGGGAGATGAGTGATAATCTTATAAGATCGGGTTATCAGAAAGGAATTGTAGGTTGGCGTCCCTCCGACAGTGACTCGGTAAAGAACCATAGTGGGTTGGAGTCCCTCCGACGATGACTCGGTAAACGTGATAAAGTGTTTGATTTTGATATTGTATTTGTCATGAACGTAGTACAGGAAGGCAGGACTCAAGTGCACGACAAGGACCGGTAAAGCAGAAAAACAAGGTTTATTCAAAGCGAGGGTCGGTACACAGATAAGGCAGTCAAACCAGGCAGAGGTATCCAAGGCGCAAGGCAAAACGGCAAGGTCAAAAAACAAGCAAGGTTCAAACATGATAAACTATGACAAGGACTGTGGAAAAAGGCTAGGACGTGGGCAAAGAACATCAACGAGACAAGACACAAAGGGGAAATACAGTACATGCAGGGCTGATGGGGAGTGATTAGACACAGGTGCGGGAGACACAATCAGATATCAGGGGCACACAGATGGGGAGGAGGTAGGGCAGACAAGAACCTGGAACAGAGATAGGGGTGAGTGATCACAAAATAAAACAGGAAGCCAAGACATGAAACATGGGGAAGCAAATAAAATACTTGACTGACGGGGTTCATGACAGTTCCCTCCCCTCAAGGGCTGGCCCCTGAAGGCCAAGGTGCATCAGGGTGGGCAGCAGGAAAATCCCGGATGAAGGAGGGATCCATAACGAACCGGGACGGGATCCAGGAGCGCTACTCAGGCCCATAGCCCTCCCAGTCGACCAGGTACTGGACATCCCGGCCCCGACGGCGAGCAGACAGGAGCCGCCGAACGGTGAACACCGGTTTGCCATCAATGAACCAGGCGGGCGGAGGGGGTCTGGACGGAGGGACGAGAAGACTGGTTCTGACAGGCTTGACGTGGCGGACATGAAACGTGGGGTGGACTCGTGTAGCGGTTCATACTTTGCGTTGTGTTTCTTTTTTTTAGTTTTCTTCAAATGATGAGTCCACTCTTGTGTTTTCAATCACCAGTCGTTTATTCTGGCAACACACAACATGTGCGAATGGTGATCACAATCCTCATCAAACTACCTCTCTCAGCCGCGGTCATTACCGATTTAACATAAAATGGATTGACTGAAGAGTCATTATCAATAAACAAAATGGAAATAAAAAGTTTTCTCCAGTAAACTAGTTAATACCTGGTGGTGGATGGCTACATACCTGGCAACACACAACAATGGCGATCACAATCCTCATCAAACTACCTATTAGGGGAAAAGACAACTTAAATTTAAACTGTCGCGGTGAAGCACAATGTTAGTTAAGACCATACGACTGTCACAGCTATTTATCTAGCCCCCGACAAGGAAGATTGATCCCACCCGCTACAGACACGTACCTCTCTCAGCCGCGGTCATTACCAACTGAGAAGGGGTCTCCAGGTATTCAGCACACCACCACCAGCGTACCATAGGGGGAGCTCTAACAACTTGTTAGCCAATGAGAAGTGGAAACAACCAACTCCGCTACACTCGTATTGACCTTGGGAGCTTCAGCTGGACTGTGACCGGATTGATGACTTTGGCGATGGGGAATGGACCGACAAACCTGGGAGCGGGCTTCTTGGACTCCACCTGTAGTGGTAAGTTCTTGGTGGATAACCAAACCTTCTGGCCGTGTCTGTAACGTGGGGCGGTTGTTCTCTTACAGTCTGCGGCTGCCTTGTAAATGTTTGACTGCCGTAGGAGATTCTGGCGGGCCCACTCCCAGGTTCTCCTACAGCGCCTCACCATGGCCAATGCAGAGGACATGGCCATGGCTTCACCATGGCCATGCTTCCAACCATCTCTGTTCGAGGGACTCTCGAACAGAGATGGTTGGTCACCATGAAAAATTAGGAAGGGAGACAAACCAATGGAAGCAGATGGAAGAGCATTGTGGGCAAACTCGACCCAAACCAATTTCTGTGACCAGGTGTCGGGGTTCTGGGAAGCCATGATGCGTAGGCCGGTCTCCAGTTCCTGATTGAGGTGCTCAGGCTGCCCATTGGTCTGCAGATGAAAACCAGAGGAGAGGCTGACCGTGGTGCCCAGCAGGCTGCAGAACTCCTTCCAGAACTGCGAGATAAACTGAGGGCCACAATCAGAGACTATGTCCTTGGGAAAACCATGAATTCGAAAGATGTTTAACATCATGACCTCAGCCGTTTCCTTGGCTGAGGGGAGTTTGGGGAGAGCAATAAAGTGGACCATCTTTGAGAGTCTGTCCACCACCAGAAGAACCACAGTGTTACCGTAAGAGGGGGGAAGCCCTGTGACGAAGTCCATGGAGATGTGGGACCAGGGGCGTTGAGGGATGGGCAAGGGCCTGAGTTCTCCTGAATGCTTCTGGTGAGAGACTTTCTTTACTGGCACAAATAGGGCAAGCGTTGACATAGTCAGTAACATCTTTCCCCATGTTGGGCCACCAGACACGTTGTTGTACCACAAACAAGGTCTTATTGATACCGAGGTGACAGCCCAATGAATCACCTCCCCCCTGAGGGCCTGAACCACAAAGAGCTTACCATCAGGACACTACGGAGGAACAGTGACACCATCGGCCGCCGCCTTAACTTTCCCTCCACTTCCCAAGAAAGAGTAGCGACAAAACGTGTCTTGGGTAAAATGGTCTTGGGTTCAGGGTCAACATGATCATGAGCAAACATACGAGACAGGGAATCAGGCTTAACATTCTTAGAACTAGGTCGGTAGGAGAGCATGAAATTGAAGCGGCTGAAAAAGATAGCCCAACTAGCCTGCCTTGCATTGAGGCCCCATCCACACTATGCGTGGAACTTTTTGAAAACACAGCTTTTTGGTTGAGTTTACGCCTTCCGTCCACACGACAACGCAGATATCTAACACAGATAACTTTTTGAAAACGCTGGCCTAGGTGGATTTTTAAAAAAATGCTGGGTCTGCGTTGTCGTGTGGATGGTGTATCCGCAACTTTTTAAAAATGCTGACGTCTTGCCTGCGACGAAAATCGCTGTGACGTCATATTTATGGGCCCGTGTGTACAAACATGATAGATGTATGAACCTTGTTGATGGCACCATTCTTGCAGGCGTTTTGTGACAACAAAACACGGAGGATTCCTATTGGATAAAATTTGACTCAATACTGCCACCACATGGTTTGGCGTGCTTATAGCCATCTTCGAAAACGCACTGATGCGTTTATGTGTGGACGGACATTTTTTTTGAAAATGCTGTCATGTGGACCCGAATCGTTTTCAATGCGTTTTCAAAAAGTTGCGTTTTCAAAAAAATCTGTCACCGTGTGGATGGGGCCTCAGCCTCTTAATGGTCTTTAAATATTCAAGGTTCTTCTTTAGGCCCTGAAATGCAGATTCACACTCGGGGCTCCAGACAAAAGGTCTAGGAGTTAAGGAAAGGTCATGCATAGGTGAGGCTACAGAGCAGTGGTTCTTAACCTGGGTTCGATCGAGCCCTAGGGATTTGGTGAGTCGGTCTCAGGGGTTCGGCGGAGACGGAGGTCAAGACAAAACACCCGATGTGTCGGCAAAAACACCCAACAACATACACGAATCACTGTGCACTTTTGACACATCGTATCAATTTGTGATGACACGCCCCCCCTTAGCCATCACTGGCTGCAGGTGATCATGCTACATCGATTAGCCTACCTGTGCTACATGGGATTTTGCGCACTCAGTAGTCGATTTATGCCTGTCATGATGGTACGTCATCTGATTGCTTTCTTAATATTTTAATCCATAGTAACTATGTTGGGCAAAAAAAGAAAGTGGTCGGACGAATATGCTCAACAGGCGACCGTGGACCGTGGCTCAGTGGTATAGCGGGTCGTCCAATGATTCAAGATCGCCGGTTCATTTCCCGCTCCCGCCGAGTAATTTGTTGTTGTGTCCTTGGGCAAGACACTTAACCCTCCTTGCCTCCAGTGGGGCACTCCCGTGTGATTGAATGTGTGTGATTGTTCCGCTGGTGGTCGCAGGGGCCGTAGGCGCAGCAGCAGCCACGCCTACGTCAGTCTGCCCCAGGGCAGCTGTGGCTACACACGTAGTCTACTATCAACAGGTATGAATGAGGAGTGAATGAATAATGGATCCAATGTAAAGCGTCTTTGAATGTCCGGAACAGCGCTATAGAAATCTAATTCATTACTATTATTATTATTATTATTATTATTATTATTATTATTATTAATAATTATATTATATTATATTATATTATATTATATTATATTATATTATATTACATTATATTACATTATATTATATTATATTATATTATATTATATTATTAATAATAATAATAATAATAATAATAATAATAATAATAATAATAATAACGTGAATTTACATGTACTGTATAATGGAACGGGGCGGCATGGTAGCGCAGTGGTTAGCACTGTCGCCTCACAACACGGCGGGTCTGGGTTCGAGTCCCGCGCTGTGCGGAGTTCGCATGCTCTCCCCATGTCCGCGTGTCCGGGTTCTCCGGCTTCCTTCCACCTCCAAAAGCATGTGCTTCAGGTTAATTGGCTGGTCCCAAATTGCCCGTAGGAGTGAGTGTGTGTGCGCGTGTTTGTATGTCTTTGTATGTGGCTCCGCGGTGCACTGGCGTCGTGCCCGGAGTGTCCCCCGCCTCACGCCCTATGCCAGCTGGGATAGGCCCAGCTCCCTGTGACCCGCTACAGCGGATACAGCGGCGGTACATGAAAATGAATGAATGTATAACGGAACGTGATTGGAGTCAGCGTTCTGATCTGCAATGTCAAGTTGAGCAACTCTAGTCTTGCACTGGCAAAAATAAAGGAATACTTCCTTAAGAGGCATGGAAAACAAAAGAAAGAGACTTTGCTGTGAAAATGACGTAAGAGTAGCACTTACCAAGGTGAAGCCACGCATATCTGAACTGGTCTCTCAATAACAACAGCAGAAATCACACTGATTTGTAGGTAGGTCATTTCATGTGAGTTCATGCACTGTCTTGGTTTTGTTCTTTGAATAAGGTGACATTAATGCACAATTCAATAAATACACCAGTAAAACATAAACAGTATTTACTGGGTACAGTATTTGTGCAGGGTACAGAAGCTTCTAAGAGACTCCTCTCGATAACCCAGGGGACTCGTAGTGTGGCAGACTACTCAGTTGAATTCTGGACTCTAGCAGCCCAGAGTGGGTGGGATGATTTGGCTCTGCAGAGTGTTTTCTTGAATGGACTTTCTGAACAATTGAACTTGCTGTAAAAGAAGATCCTGCAAATCTTGATTCTTTAATTTTGCATCCATTAAAACGGACTCTCCAAGGAACCATCTCCAAGGAACCATCACCTTATCGTGGTGGAGAGGTTTGTGTGCCCTAAGGATCCTGGGAGCTATGTTGTCGGGAGTCTTGTACTCCTGGTAGGGTCACCCAAGGCAAACAGGTCTCAGGTGAAGGGCCAGACAAAGAATGGTTCAGAAGATCCCATGAAAAACGGAAAAGGGAAAAATGTGACCCTGCTTGGAGGAAGCCCGGGGCCCACGTCTGGAGCCAGGCCTGGACGGAGGGCCCGTCAGCGAGCGCCTGGTGGCCGGGTCTGCCACGGGGCCCGGCCGGGCTCAGCCCGAAAAGGCAACGTGGATTCTTCCCACCCCTTTGGACCCACCACCCGCAGGGCAGACCGATGGGGTCGGGTGCGCTGCCATATGGGTGGCAGTGATGACAGGGGGTCACGACGGACCCAACCCGGGCGGCAGAAGTTGGCTTTGGCGACGTGGAATGTCACCTCACTGGCGGGGAAGGAGCCGGAACTTGTGTTGGAGGTGGAGCGCTACCAGTTGGATCTGGTGGGGCTTACCTCCACGCATAGCCTCGGTTCTGGATCCAAACTCCTGGATAGTGGTTGGACCTTGTTTTACTCCGGAGTTGCGTCAGGCGTGAGGCGCAGGGTGGGTGTGGGGATACTCACAAGCCCCCGGCTGAGTGCTGCTGTGTTGGAGTTTACCCCGGTAGATGAGAGGGTCGCTTCCCTACGCCTTAAGGCTGTGGGGGGGGGAAAACTCTGACTGTTGTTTGTGCATATGCACAAAATATCAGTTCAGAGTATTCGGCCTTCTTGGGGTCCCTAAATGGGGTCCTTGAAGGGATCCCTGCAGGGGACTCCATTGTTCTCCTAGGGGACTTCAACGGACACGTCGGCAATGATGGAGACACTTGGGGGGGCGTGGTTGGGAGGAATGGCCTCCCTGATCTGAACCCGAGCGGTGTTATGTTGTTGGACTTCTGTGCTAGTCACGGATTGTTCATAACTAACACCATGTTCAAACACAAGGATGCTCATAAGTGTACCTGGTACCAGAGCACCCTGGGTCGGAGGTCAATGATTGATCGTATCATCTGACCTTCGACCGTGTGTTTTGGACACTCGGGTGAAGAGAGGGGCAGAGCTGTCAACTGATCACCACCTGGTGGTGAGTTGGGTCCATTGGCGGAGGAAACCTTTGGATAGACCTGGTAAGCCCAAACGAGTAGTGCGGGTGAACTGGGAACGTCTGGAGGAGGACTCTGTCCGTGAGGCCTTCAATTCCCACCTCCGAAGGAGCTTCTCGTGCATCCCTGTAGAGGCTGGGGGCATTGAACCTGAATGGTCGATGTTCAAAACTTCCATTGCTGAAGCTGCAGCTGAGAGCTGTGGTCTCAAGGTCTTAAGTGCCTCAAGGGGCGGTAACCCTCGAACACCGTGGTGGACCCCGGTGGTTAGGGAAGCCGTCCGACTGAAGAAGGAGGCCTTCAGGGGCATGTTGTCCATGGGGACTCCTGAAGCAGTTGCAGGGTACCGACGGGCCAAAAGGACTGCAGCCTCAGCTGTGATGGAGGCAAAACAGAGGGTGTGGGAGGAGTTCGGAGAGGCCATGGAGAAGGACTATCGGACGGCACCAAAGTTGTTCTGGAGGACTGTCCGACACCTCAGGAGGGAGAAACGGGGAACCATCCAAGCTGTATACAGCAAAGATGGGACACTGTTGACCTCGACTGAGGAGGTTGTCGGTCGGTGGAAGGAACACTTTGAGGAACTCCTGAATCCAACTACCCCAACTGACCCGTCCTATGTTGTAGAGGCAGAGCTGGAGGATGATGGGGGATCAGAGTCAATCTCTCGGGGTGAAGTCACTGAGGTAGTTAAACAACTGCACGGTGGCAAAGCCCCAGGTGTTGATGAGATTCGCCCAGAAATGCTGAAGGCTCTGGGTGTTGAGGGGCTGTCGTGGATGACACGCCTCTTTAACATTGCGTGGAAGTCTGGGACAGTGCCGAAAGAGTGGCAGACTGGGGTGGTGGTTCCTCTTTTTAAAAAGGGGGACCAGAGGGTGTGTGCCAATTACAGGGGCATCACACTCCTCAGCCTCCCTGGGAAAGTTTACTCCAAGGTGCTGGAAAGGAGGGTCCGGCCGATTGTCGAGCCTCGGAATGAGGAGGAACAATGTGGGTTCCGTCCTGGTCGTGGAACAACGGACCAGCTTTTTACTCTCACAGGGATCCGAGAGGGGGCTTGGGAGTATGCCCATCCAGTCTACATGTGTTTTGTGAGCTTGGAGAAGGCATATGATCGTGTCCCCAGGGATATACTGTGGGAAGTACTACGGGAGTATGGGGTGAGGGGGCCTCTCCTCAGGGCCATCCAATCCCAAAGTGAGAGCTGCGTTCGGGTTCTCGGCAGTAAGTCGAACTTGTTCCGAGTAGCTGTTGGCCTTCGCCAAGGCTGCGCTTTATCACCAATTCTGTTTGTGATTTTCATGGACAGGATATCGAGGCGTAGTCGTGGTGAGGAGGCTTTACAGTTTGGTGGCCTGAGGATTGCATCGCTGCTTTTTGCAGATGATGTGGTCCTGTTTGCGTCATCAGCCTGTGACCTGCAGCGCTCACTGGTCCGGTTTGCAGCCGAGTGTGAAGCGGCGGGGATGAGGATTAGCACCTCCAAATCTGAGGTCATGGTCCTCAGCAGGAAACCGGTGGAATGCCTTCTCCAAGTGGGGAATGAGGTCCTTCCACAAGTGAAGGAGTTTAAGTATCTCGGGGTCCTGTTCACGAGTGAGGGAACAATGGAGCATGAGATTGGACGGAGAATTGGGGCAGCAGGAGCAGTATTGCAGTCGCTTTACCGCACTGTTGTCACAAAGAGGGAGCTAAGCCAAGAGGCAAAGCTCTCTATCTACCGTTCAATCTTCGTTCCTACCCTCACCTATGGTCATGAGCGATGGGTCATGACCGAAAGAACGAGATTGCGGATACAAGCGGCTGAAATGGGCTTTCTCAGGCGGATAGCTGGTGTCTCCCTTAGAGATAAGGTGAGAAACACTGCTGTTCGCGAGGGGTTCAGAGTAGAGCCGCTGCTCCTTCGCGTGGAAAGGAGTCAGTTGAGGTGGTTTGGGCATCTGGTGCGGATGCCTCCGGGACGCCTCCCTAGGGAGGTGTTTCTGGCACGTCCAGCTGGGAGGAGACCTCGGGGCAGACCCAGGACCAGGTGGAGGGATTATATCTCAACACTGGCCTGGGAACGCCTTGGGATCCCCCAGTCAGAGCTGGTGGATGTGGCCGGGGAAAGGGAAGTTTGGGGCTCCCTGTTGAAGCTGCTGCCCCCGCGACCCGATTCCGGATAAGCGGTGGATGATGGATGGATGGATGGATGGATAAAACGGACAATCGAATCCGCGAGCATTGTAGGGAGCATTCAAGCCGTCATATTCCCACCTTGTCTTACCCTTGCAGTGTCCCACCAGGCAGGTTGAGCGCATCCCCTCCTCACAAGCCTGTTGTCCTGACTACTGCAACTTCTGAGGAGGGGCCAATGTAAGTGGCTTGGGCAAAACTAACACCAGATGAGAGGCAGTGTAGAATCAGGGCTGGCGTTTGTATATATTGTGAGATTCAGGGACATTTTCTCGCCACATGTCCTGTTTGGCCAAAAGACTGGGCTCATCAGTGAATATGGGGTTGCTGGTGAGCCACGTTTCCACCTCCAATCCCCCAACAATAATGATACTTCCTGCCATGCTTTGTTTTACTGACTCTACTCTGCCGTTGACTGCTCTAGTGGATTCTGGAGCTGAGGACAATTTTATTAACTGTAATCTGGATCAACAAACTGGGTTGGATAGGGTACCCATTGCTACTCCGCTAGTAGCAAATGCTTTAGATGGGAAGCTAATCTCAAAAGTGAACCATTTCTCAGAACCAGTTAAACTTTTGTTATCAGGCAACCATCAAGAACAACTGCAGTATAAATTAATTTTTTTCACCTCAGACTCCGTTAATTTTGGGATATCCTTCGTTAAAACAACATAATCCAAATTTTGATTGGGTCAGTGGAAAAAATGTTAAGTTGGAGTTCTTTCTGTCACTCGAAATGTTTGCATTCTGCTCTTCCACCAACAGGTTCAAACATGCCGTTTCCAGTGCCTCCAGATCTAAGTAATGTTCCTGATTTATATCATGATCTAGCACAAGTATTCAGTAGGGAGCAAGCACATTCACTTCCACCCCATAGACCTCATGACTGTGCCCTTGACCTTCTTCCAGGTTCAACTCTGCCTTCCAGCCGTCTGCATAGTTTGTCCAAACAACAGAATGAAGCAATGGAGCAGTATATTAAAGACTCTCTAGCAGCGGGTATAATCAGACCTTCGTCCTCTCCTGTTGGTGCTGGTTTTTTCTTTGTTAGTAAGAAGGATGGTTCACTTCGCCCTTGATTTGACTAACATGGGTTAAATAACACAACAGTGAAAAACAAATACCCTCTTCCTCTCATCAACTCCGCGTTTCAATCTCTTCACAATGCTACCGTCTTTTCTAAACTGGACCTTCGCAATGCGTACCATCTTATGCGCTTTCGCAAGGGGGACGAGTGGAAGACGGCATTCAATACACATTTGGGCCATTTTGAATATCTGGTAATGCCTTTTGGGTTGACAAATGCTCCTGCAGTTTTTCAAGCCCTGGTCAATGATGTATCGAGGGATTTTTTGAATTGTTTTGTGTTTGTCTACTTGGACAATATTTGGATTTTCTCTTCTTCTGTAGATGAGCATGTTACCCATGTCCGCCAGGTGCTGCAGAGACTGCTGGAGAACAAACTATTCGCCGAGGCAAAGAAGTGTGTGTTCCATGTTGAGTCGGTTGGATTTCTCGGTTACATAATTGGCAGCGGGCAAGTGAAGCCAGATCCCTCGAAGATCCAAGCAGTTTCACAGTGGACAGTCCCAGAGACCCGTAGACAATTTCAAAGTTTTCTCGGATTTGCTAATTTTTACCGCCGTTTCATCTGGAACGACAGTTCAGTGGCAGCTCCTCTGACTCATCTCACCTCCCCCAAGATTCCTTTTGTGTGGTCTTCAGACGCGGATGAAGCCTTTCAGGCTCTTAAGAGACGTTTTACTGAAGCACCTGTTCTCACACATCCTGACCCAACCCTGCAGTTCATCGTCGAGGTGGATGTTTCGGATACTGGTGTTGGAGCTGTTTTGTCACAGCAATCTGCCTCTGACCAGAAAGTGCATCCTTGTGCCTTCTACTCACGCCGTTTATCTACCGCTGAACGGAATTACACCATAGGCGACTGAGAACTACTTGCTGTCAAGTTGGCCTTGAAGGTGTGGCGGCACTATCTGGAGGGAGCAGAACACCCGTTTGTTGTCTGGACAGATCACAAAAACTAATCGTACATCCAGTCTGCTAAGCGGCTCAACTCCCTTCAGGCTAGATGGGCTTTGTTCTTTGGATGTTTTAATTTTACCTTGACCTATCGACCTGGTTTGAGAAACACCAAACCGGATGCCCTTTCCCGGCAGTTTTCTCATGCAAATTCACCTGATATTGCTGAAAACATTCTCCCACCTTCTTGTGTTTTAGCTGCTGTTACTTGGGAGATCAAGTCCTGCATCAGGAGAGCTCAAGAGACTGATCCTGATCAGGGTAATGGTCCTCCCAACTGTTTGTATGTCCCACAGGCTGTCTGTTCCCAGGTAATCCAGTGGGGGCATACGTCCCGATTTGCCTGCCATCCGGGAATTCGCCGAATCCTAGCCCTCCTCAGACACCATTTCTGATGGCCAACAATGGAGAAGGACACCAAAGAATGTTTTAGTCTGTACAGTTTGTGCTCGAGGGAAGACGTCCAATCAACGGCCAGCTGGTCTTCTCCGCCCCTTACCCATTCCAATTCGTCCCTGGTCTCACATAGCCCTTGACTTCATTTCTGGTCTTCCCATCTCTCAAGGTAACTCCATAATTACGACCATAATTGACCGCTTCTCTAAATCTGTTCATTTTATGCCCTTACCCAAGCTTCCTACTGACCGTGAGACTGCCGACTTGCTGTTCCAACATGTCTTTCGGTTACATGGGACTCCTCTGGACATTGATAGAGGAGCACAGTTCATTTCCCAGGTTTGGAGGCGGTTCTGTGAAGCCTTGGGTGCTCAAGTGAGTCTCTCCTCCGGTTTTCATTCAGAGACTAATGACCAGTGTGAGCGGGCTAATCAACACTTGGAGGCTGCCCTTCGTTGTGTTGTGGCGCAAAATCCTGCAGACTGGAGTTTATGTCTTCCTTGGGTGGAATACGCACACAACTCTCTCCCGTCAGCTGATACTGGTATGTCACCTTTTGAATGTGCTCTTGGTTATTTGCCTCCACTGTTTCCTGAACGGGAAGCAGAGATCGCTGTTCCATCCGTCCAAGAGCATGTTCAGCGCTGTCAGGAGATTTGGAGGTATTCTCATTCAGCCTTGGTTCGTTCTGCTGAGCGAAACAAGCAGATTGCTGATAAACACCAGACTCTGACTCTGCCCTACCAAGTAGGTCAAAAAGTGTGGCTGGCGGCTAAGAACATTCCCTTGCAAGTAGCATCCAGAAAATTGGCACCTCATGTCATTGGTCCATTTGAGGTTGTTGAAGTGGTAAATCCTGCCGCTGTTTGTCTGAGTTTGCCGCGTTCCATGAAAATTCACCCCACCTTTCATGTGCCTCAGCTAAAACCGGTCCATTCTAGTCCTCTCTGCCCTCCTACCGATCCCCCTCCTCCCCCCCGGGTCATTGATGACCATCCAGCCTTTACCATTCGCCGTCTTTTGAATGTTCGCCGTCGTGGCCGTGGTTACCAGTTTTTGGTTGACTGGGAGGGCTATGATCCGGAGGAGCGTTCCTGGGTGTCCTGCAGCCTCATCCTGGATCCCGAGTTGATTGTGAACTTTTACCGTGCCCATCCTGACAAGCCCGGTGGACCCCCGGGGGGCAGTCGTTAGGGGGGTACTGTCAGGATTTGCAGTTGCTTCTCTCTCTCTCTCCCTCTTCTGAGATCCTCCTAGTTTCCACCTATCTGGGTGTGGCTGCTCCTGGCAGCAGAGCAGCACACCTGTTGCTAATCACCAATCTCAAGACCTTCATGAGGACCAGCTTCCCACCATTCATCGCCAGCTTGTTTGTACTGCTTGTCAGTATCTGCACCTTGGCTCTCCTGAACTTGCACCTTGACTTCTTTGATAACTTTGTTCTCTCCATGTTCCAGTTCTGGTCTGCTGCCTGTTTGCCTATTACCATTCCAGCTCCCGGCTTACCTTGACTTCTCATCTCCTGCCGATTCACTTGCTCAGCCTGATCATCTGGTCCATCATCTCATCACATTCGTTGTAAAATAAATATTTTTTCCTTTTACCTGACATCTGCGCATTTGGGTCCAACAGCAAACCATGACAACTGCATGGAAAAAATGATGGATGACATGGAGAAAATGCAGAAAGACACAGATGAAAAAGAACAAAGAATGGTTGTCATAGAGCAATGGTTCTTAACCTTTTTGGAGGTGCTGAACCCTGCTGGTTTCATATGCTCACTCACCGAACCCTTCTTTAGTAAAATTTTTTTTTAAAAATTTAAGACCTAAGTATGTTTTACTGGTGTATTTAATGAATTGTGCATTAATGTCATCTTTTTCAAAGAACAAAACCAAGACAGTGCATGAACTCACACAAAATGACCTACCTACAAATCAGTGTGACTGCTGTTGTTCTTGAGAGACCAGTTCAGATATGTGTGGCTTCACCTTGGCAAGTGCTACTCTTATGTCATTTCCACAACAAAGTCTGTTGTTTTCCACGCAGCTTAAGGAAGTGTTCCTTTATTTTTATGCCAGTGCAAGACTAGAGTTGCTCAACTTGACATTTCAAATCATGCAGAACACTGACTCCCATCACATTCCGTTATACAGTGCATGTTAATTCACGTTGCACATATTCGTCCGACCACTTTCTTTTTTTGCTCAACATAGTTACTATGAATTAAAATATAAAAGCAATCAGATGACGTACCATCATGGCAGGTATAAATCAACTACTGAGTGCGCAAAATCCCATGTAACACAAGTAGGCTAAGGGGGGCATGTCATCATGAATTGACACGATGTGTCAAACGTACACAGTGATTTGTGTATGTTTGTGTTGACCCCCGTCTCTGCCAAACCCCTGAAACCGACTCACCAAACCCCTTGGGTTTGATCTAACCCAGGTTAAGAACCACTGTCCTAGAGCAAGGACAACAAAGAATGGAGGAAATAAAACAAAGCATTCGAATAAATGATGTGATCGTCACCAGGATCAAAATTAAGCCGAGGAATTACGCACATGCTGTGGCCAGAGCAGAGGGAACTGAACACAGCACTGACTATGAGACAGTGGAACAACAGGTGATTTCTCAACTGAGGGGTCTGGAGATTAATATCGATCCGGACCAGATCGAGACATGTCATCCACTACCATCTGGAGGTAAAAGACCACCTGCAGTGCTAATAAAATTCCTAAATCACAAGTACAAAATTGCTCTTCTGACACAAGGCCCTAAACTGAAAGGAAAAGATATATACATCAATGAGTATCTCACCAAAAAGAATGCTGATATCACAAAAAAAAAGAGCTCATCAGCTGAAGAAGAATGGGCTGATTGACAACACCTGGATGAACAACTGCAGGATCTTCATCAAAACAAAGGGGCTTTCTCCAGAACAGATGAAAACAATGATGATTAAAAATGGGGAAAAATTGGAGAAATTCTACCAATAAGGTATGGCCAAAAATGTAACTTCAACACAGCAGAGAACAGCCATTTCTGCACTGTCTGAAGAAATGAAAGATCTAATACAGAGAACTGCTGATCAAGATAGTTTGGAGTTGAAAACCGATCATTTTGTGGATTATGCCGTTTGGCCCAAATGGAATTTTGGACACTTCAAGTATTACATAGAACAGTTGAAAAACCATGCAATATCATCAATGTCATTAACATGGACTAATGACCAAAAAATACGGATTTCTGCTTGGAGGGACAACATTACGTTTGAGACTTTATAGAGCATGTTGCTATCTTTTGACAATATAATAGCATGTATAACTGTTTAAATATCTGTAACAAACGGCTTAATTCTTGGGTAAACACTGTCTGTCTGTTGAGGTAGGTGAATATGATCATTATATTCTTGTGAAGAACATTAGCAAGGTCAACTTCTTGTTTTGACTATCTATGATGTTAATAAACTTTGTGTTCCTCGGAAGAGTGTAAACATGGTTATGCTCTGGGTTAAAAGGCTAATATCCAGAAGTGGATAAGACACTGGCCTGGGACTGCCTTAGGATCCCCCAGTCAGAGCTGGTGGATGCGGCCTGGGAAAGGGAAGTTTAGGGCTCCTTGTTGAAGCTGCTGCCCCTGCGACCTGATTCCAGATAAGTGCTGGAAGATGGATGGATAAGAGTACGATCGTCTGTCAAAATTCAATTGATAAACTGGTTGAAAACATTTAATGTGTGAGTTTGTTGACAACATATTGTAATAAGAGAGATTTTTGTTTATTCTGGGGGACGAGAATTTCACAAGTCTATTGGCTTCTACCCGTCAGCCCTTTTTTTCTGGATGTTATTAATGTTGTAAATGTGATGGAGTGAAGTCTGTTATATTAACATGTCTGAAAAAAAATTAACTAAATAAATAGATAAAAGTATAATAAAACATGAATATAATGCTGATAGGGGGCGGCTGTAGCTCAGTCAACTAAGTCTTGGACTGGGGACCATAGGGTTGGTGAGTGAGTGTGAACTGACAGTGGGAGGTGTCAGTTCACCTCCCAAGCACTGCCAAGGTGCCCTTGAGCAAGGCTTCGTCTCCTTTATAAGTTGCTCATGGGAGGTGCACCATGAAGGAGCTATTATAGGTTATCATTTCAGTATGTGGATAACTTAATGACTAATGTTCTATATTTTAGTTCTTTAGTTCTAGCTAAGAAGAAGTGGGACACTGAGAGGGCTGAGGAGAGTAGACAGGAGTACAGGGAGATACAGCGTAAGGTGAAAGTAGAGGTTTGCAAAGGCCAAACAAGGGGCTTATGATAACCTGTATGCTAGGTTGGACAGTAAGAAGGGAGAGACTGATCTATACAGGTTGGCAAGACAGAGAGACAGAGATGGGAAGGACGTGCAGCAGGTTAGGGTGATTAAGGATAGGGATGGAAGTCTATTGACAGGTGCCAGTAGTGTGATGGGAAGATGGAAAGAGTACTTTGAAGAGTTGATGAACTAGGAAAATGAGAGAGAACAAAGACTAAAAGAGGTGACTGCTGTGGACCAGGAAGTAGCAAAGATTAGTCAGGGTGAAGTGAGGAGGGCATTGAAGAGAATGAAGAGTGGAAAGGCGGCTGGTCCTGATGATATACCTGTAGAGGTTTGGAAGTGTCTTGGAGAGGTAGCAGTAGAGTTTCTGACTGGGTTGTTCAACAGGATCTTTTATAGTGAGTAGATGCCTGAGGAATGGAGGAGTGTGCTGGTGCCAATTTTCAAGAACAAGGGTGACGTGCAGGGCTGTAGCAACTACAGAGGAACAAAGCTGATGAGCCATACAATGAAGTTATGGGAAAGAGTAGTGGACGCTAGACTTAGGGCAGAAGGGAGCATTTGTGAGCAGCAGTATGGTTTCATGCCAAAAAAGATTACTACAGATCCAGTATTTGCTTTGACGATGTTGATAGAGAAGTACAGAGAAGGCCAGAGGGAACTGCATTATGTTTTTGTAGATCTGGAGAAAGCTTATGACAGGGTAGCCAGAGAGGAACTGTGGTATTGTATGAGGAAGTCTGGAGTGGCAGAGAAGTATTTTAGAGCGGTGCAGGACATGTGTGAGGACTGTAAGACAGTGGTGAGGTGTGCTGTAGGTGTGACAGAGGAGTTCAAGGCGAAGGTGGGACTGCATCAGGGATCAGCTCTGAGCCCCTTCTTGTTCGCTATGGTGATGGACAGGCTGACAGACGAGGTTAGACAGGAATCTCCATGGACTATGATGTTTACAGATGACATTGTGATCTGCAACGAGAGGGAACAGGTGGAGAAGCTAGAGAGATGGAGGTATGTCCTGGAAAGGAGAGGAATGACGTTTAGCCGCAGTAAGACAGATTACCTGTGTGAATGAGAGGGACCAAGTGGAAGAGTGAGGTTACAGGGAGAAGAGATCAAGAAGGTGGAGGATTTTAAGTACTTAGGGTCAACAGTCCAGAGCAATGGAGAATGTGGAAAAGAGGTGAAGAAGCGTGTACAGGCAGGGTGGAATGGGTGGAGGAAAGTGTCAGGTGTGATGTGTGATAGAAGAGTTTCAGCTAAAATGAAGGGAAAGGTGTACTAAACTGTGGTGAGACCAGCAATGTTGTTTGGTCTAGAGACAGTGTCACTGAGGAAAAGACAGGAGACTGGAGGTAGCAGAGATGAAGATGCTGAAGTTCTCTCTGGGAGTGACCAGGATGGATAGGATCAGGAATGAGTACATCAGAGGGACAGCACATGTTAGAGGTTTTGGACATAAAGTCAGAGAGGCCAGACTGAAATAGTTTGGACATGTCCAGAGGACAGATAGTGAATATATTGGTAGAAGGATGCTGAGTTTTGAACTGCCAGGCAGGAGACCTAGAGGAAGACCAAAGAGGAGATTTATGGATGTAGTGAAAGAGGACATGAAGGTAGTTGGTGTGAGAGAAGAGGATGCAGAGGACAGGGCTAGATGGAGGCAAATGATTCAGTGTGGCGACCCCTGACCTGAAAAGCTGAAAGGAAAAGAAGAAGGCCAATATATATGTAACGTGGTGCAGAATGAAGCTTCCCTCCACTACAAATTTAATTTTTAAGGTCTTTTTATTTTTGTCTGAGTATGCTCGCGCATCCAATTTGGACTCAAGTGTTTGTTGTCTTTTTTTAACGTCTTTACGCGAGACTTCCCTTGTCCCTGCACACAGCGTAGCGAACGCGCCCTCTGCTGGTAGGACTTATACAATGCACATTGCTAGATAACTACATTTTCAACCCGTTAACCACCCTTTAACTTTACAGAAAACACCCAGAAATATTCAAAATGAGCTGTACTAAATACAATGCAAATTAAACATAAAAATCATATTATTGCAGGTATAATCAACCCACCGATGGCTCTGTATGACACATATGCAGTACACATACACACGTATGTGTGTATATATACACGTACATATACACATTTACACACACAAACACACACACACACACACTTTATACCGTTTATATTTTGTGGTCAGTGACGTTTGATGAATCATAACCAGGTTTACTGTGCCCTGAACGTCTCTCTGCGACTGTGAAGTACGCTGCTGACGTAAACTGTCAGTGAGGGGAAAAAAGTGACGCTGGCACACACACGCACGCACACACACGCGCGCGCGCACACACACACACACACTTACACACACACACACACACACACACATACACACACACACCAAACCGGAGCCGCGAAGGGGGAAAAGTGTTTTGTTTCTTTTTTGGTTTATTTGTTCCCTTTTATTCTTTAACGTTTAATGTTATTTAGCTGTATTCCTGTAGCGGGTTCGATAGAATGTGTGCTTAAAGCTGGCTATCTCTCAGTAACGTCCATGCTGCTGTTCCCTCACGCGGCGCTATTTTGACAGTCGGGGTCGCAGTGAACCATCTGAAGCTGCTAGCACCATTAGCAGTGGTAAGTCATTCGGAAACTAGCTAACAGTACCAGTTAGCGCCTTAAATTTTGAGTCTTGACAGTGCTGCTACGAATTAGTAACAGGCTTCAGCGTATGGTAAAACCATGCTGTATTGTTAAGTTATCAGATGATATATATACGCTAGATTTATAACATTGGTTAGCTATCGTACACTTAAAAGAAAAGGCTCGCTAGCAGGCTACGATTAGCAAGGTGGCCAGGTGCTTTAGCTGGCTAATCATTCTTGCCAAAGGTAACAAGCTAATTCATTGAGCTACCTATTGTTAGCGTGTAGGCAAGCCAATATTTTAAGTCAACTACTCATTCCTTGTTCTCACCATGTTACAATCTGTTCTCTACAGATACAACTTGAAGCTTTTGCCACACGGACTCTCGGTACACGGCAAGCAAAACGGTGAGCTGAACCTTTTCGATAACTCGAGATAACTTATAATCTATGATCCATGGTCTCCAGATACATTTGTAAGGCAGCAGCAAGCACCATCTTTAAAGTCCGCGTTCTCCACGCACGACACAAGATGGCCATGTTAATATTTTCTGTAAACGTGATGAATGGATGCGTGACGGAAAATGAAGAAAATGCGTTAGCTTTAGCTGTTGGAGTAATTGGAATGAAATTATTGCATATTTGTTTGCGGCTGTTCCTAACAGCCATATACTTAAAATGCAACTTAGACAAGAAGAAGGCGTACAATCTGATGTGTATGTGTTCGTTCACTGATGCTTAGAAACGATGGCAAATCAGATGTTGCTGTAGTAACACGTTAACCAGAAGTTACCGACCCATGGTTTGTGAAAATTAATGACTGCTTATTCCTTATGATTTAGAAATCAAGGCCTAGCTGTGCTTATTTCACTGTATTGCTGAAGTTCGTATTATGTTGACAACAGTTGTTGTACTCAGAAGCCTTCTTTGCCACTCATTAAATTAAGGTATATAACCTTTGTTCCAGGTCTTTTGCTCACTGAGATTCTTTGACTTGGGAAAAAGGAAAATTAACAAACTTGTCTCAATTTTGTGTTCTAATTTATGTATAGTGAAGTATAAAATGTTGTTGGGAAGTATTCACTTAAGAGATTGGTTTTTAAAACAACTGTTAAATGGTTTTTAGACCATGTATCTTTATGTTAGCTCTGTGTTTTTACACTCAGCTGAAAAAGATAGCAGAACTGTTGTATCAAACTAGGTGGGATCACAGCACAGACTCTCCGAGCTGTGAGTCCAACATCTGCTCTAGGAAAACAGCATGTGTGTCTGAAAACAAATATTTATATCAATTGCATTGGCCTTTCATGTGATATAGAGGATTGACAAGTGGCATGCAAAAGCTGCCAGTTTCGCCATATTTCATGTTGTAAATTTTCACAAAAAAAAGCAGCTTCTTTTCTGTGAGAGATTATGGGCAACTTTAGCAGGTACCTTCCTCAAGCACATTTAACAGTTTATGTTTTCAGAACTGGTATGTTCAGTGATTCTTTAGACCCCAGTTATGGTCTCTTCTGTACACTTGAACGATGCAATATTGAGTATATATAATGGTGTCAGGGCAATGTCAATGTAGTAAACACCCATAGCGTTTTTTTGTTGTTGTTTTTTTTTGTGATGGAGGTGTTACTGAATCAACAGCCTGCTGTTGTGAAGGTCAGCAATGAGAAGAGGGTGTATCCTGCTTCACCATCACTATGTTTCCCCTTTTTTTACCGTACAACCTGCAAACCACAGTGGAATTAGTTACGACATTCTGATGCTTCAGTAGATTGGGTTCTAATTTGAGGCATTTGCAGTCTTTCTTCTGGTTGAAAAGTGCAAGAATCGTTTAAGAGATTTGTGGCTGTTATTATTTTTTTGCAAGATGTGTGGGTAATAGAGTTCTGTATTCATATGCCAGTAGATCATATGATTTCATGTGTTTGAGAGACACTTGCTTGTATTGTTTCCCCCTCTGCAATCAAATATTTATATAAGGCAAGATGGCTAATGTAAAAGTTTTTTTTTTTTAAATTCAGGGTTATGGGCTGATCTGATGGAGATAGTTGGCTATTATCAAATAAGTCATTGGATTTTATTTGTCAGCCTGATATCTATTTCTTCACCTGGTCTCTGGATCTCTTACAGCAGCAGAAGAGTGTTTTTTTTCTAGAGAGATTTGAAGAGCTATTTATAGATCTCTGCCAAGGCACCATGCCTGGTGCTGTTACTGCTGCTCCTATCTCCTCAGTTACTACTCCCGCTTCTTTTTCTGTTTATACATCTATTTCCTCTCTTATCTATTCCCTCTTTGTTTTCCGAGCTCTCTTTATATTGATGTCTTCCTCTTTCACTGTTTCTCAAATCCTCCATTTTCATATGTTTCTTTCCTTGCTTGCTTAGATGTAAATTATTGATCAGAAGGGAGGCGACTGGTTGCATGGCAGTAAGTCAGGTTTCAGATTGGGTACAGCTACCTGCCTGACTTCACTGTGATTATTGCAAAGCTGGAGGATTTTTCTCATGACAGTTCAAAGAGCTACAAGAAAGGACATATATTCAACATTAATCATGTGTTGAGTGAAAACCATCTCAACACGTGATACATTTTATCAATATAGAATCCAGATAGGGCTTGTGAGTGTTCTTTTTTTTATTTTTTCATGCTCATGTACATCTAACTATTGAAAGATTATGTTTGAATGAATCTCCATAACTTGAAAAGACACTGCTTGTGTCCAACCATGTTTTATGTTGGCCAGTTTGTATGTTTGGAGTACATTTAGCAGTTTCCACCATTTTTATACAACATATTGTTTGCAGAGACTGAAGCATAGTGTAAAGAGATTGTTTTGACTAAAGGTTTAACTGTGGTGTTTTGGCTACTTACTCTTGCACACCTTGCCCCCTTTTCATCTCATGCTTTGGAAATCATCTGTCTCCCTTTACTGTCCAGTTTTGAAAGAGGCTACCTGGCTGTCCAAGTGAAGGCGAAGCTTTAGACTTAGTTTAATGCATTAGGTGGCATTAGTACCTGCCATCCTCTTTATCCCAGTCACATGACCAACCTGAGACACTGTTTTTCCATGACTATGCAAGGTTTGCTGTGTCATTTGCTGCTGTTGTTTTTTTTTTTAACTTGGCAAAGATAGAAGGTCTGCTCAAAAATTATGAAATCAAAACTATTGCTAGTAGTGTGGACAGATAAGTTAACATGAACAGCTATATTTCAAAGTTGAAGGAGAACTTTTCCTTTTTTTGAATGATAATATTTCCTCCATTTGATTTTGTAGAAGATAAATAAAAAAAATCAAGGTGATTTTACAGGGATATCGGTCCCTTTCTGCAAAAAATTGTAGGGCTTTTTAGGTGGAAATGGAAAGGCTGACAGAGTGCTTTACTTTCTACTACCTTCGTTAGGCCTCAGCAATCCAAAACAGTGTTTTGAATTACTTAAGTTAGTTGTACTTTAATGCAACAGCAGAAAGTTTTGTATTATATACACATCTGTAATTTTTCAAAGATACACAACTACCAAGAAATGCTATCATAGATATGTTATTGCATATCTTTTTAAAAAATAATTATAATAATGAATATAATAATGGAATAATTATAAATATCTTCTAACCAGCAGTTGGAAGATGACAACTTTTTTTCGGATGTAGGCTAGGGTACCATCCCCTGTGTTTTGAACTTAACACATATAGTACATCATCTTTCGTAAGTATAACTTTGTGTGGTTTGCATCCACACCCAAGGTTCTTGATTATCAACTGTTATGTTGGCATGTTTGTAAGTTACATTTCCTGCGATGATAGCCAAAATATTCAGTGCTCCTTGAATAAACGAACACTGACGTGTTCACTAATCCATTAGTGTAAGTCAAAGCTGTAACACCAGCTTACTTGACTGCTTGTTTTGTTCAGATTTTCCCCACAATTTTCAAAAAGGTTGTATAATTGACCTTTATAATTGACCTCTGATAAATGTAACATTATCAGTTTGAGTAATTCTTAATTGTGTGCACAAATTGTTCTTAAAAAAAGATACCGTCATTTTGAGTCATGTGCCTCCACCCTGTCCAACTACCCAAAATATGTGGGCCTAGGCTTTAGTACCACGCTCACAGCTGCATTGCTCACCGTTGAAAGCAGTCAAAGAAGAGACAGAATGATTTATGGCGATAATGTACCTCTAGTGCCTTTTTATGGTTGGTGTCTGTCCAAGCATCAAAAACAAATGCAGTGCACTCTCAGTTATTCACACATCAATGCTCGAATCACATTATCACCCATCCCCTGAGGTGACTTTTGAGCCATTAAGTGTCATCAGTCCAGTTACCATCAAGTGGTAGTTAATTTAAAAATGATTCAATATATAAGTAAACAAATATTTGATGTACCTCCTACATTTTATATTACTGCCTTTCCAATTCATAAACAACCAAGGCAGTCACAGACTCCAACATCCCGCGACAAGGCAAGCACAATTCTGAATTTTGCTTTCCCCTAAATTCAAAATTTTACCTTGACCTACTTACATAGGTCAAATATCAAACCTAGTGCTCTGATCTACTGTCATTGATCAAAGCACTAGCTTTGATCTATGGTCTTACACTGGCCTTCTCCCTCGTCTTCCTATTTTATCCGGTTCCTGGGAATACAAAAGCTGAAATTTGACCTTGACCTAGTTTTCTCAAGGTCATTATCTCATTTTCATCCCCTTTGCCGCCCGAGTAATTTGTTTTTTGTTTCATCTTTCTATCTGCAACAGTTGCCAAGATATTTGGTGGACTAACTAACCGACAGACAGGCATACTAACGGACAAACACACAAACGCTGACAATTACAATGCATTACCACTTTGAAGCGGAATTTAATAACAGAATGTCTGGACATTAATAGGAAAAAATGTCTTTTTGTTGCCAAAACTTAGTATGTTCTGTCCTTAGAGATACAACTCAAAATGTAAATAGAGCATTTAGTTACCAGCGCATGACTGAACATAGCTTTGCTTGGGTTCGTGGCGGTGGTTACAGGGGAGGAAACGGTGAGAGGAACAAGTTTGATCTGCTAAAGGTGACTGGCCATTCTGACTTTTTTCATTTTTCATAGGATTTTAAAATTATATTAAAGTGCTTCAGCTTGATGAAGAGTTTTTAGTACAAAAAAACAACGAAAAGTGTAGAAGTCTTAGAAGTCTTGTAAGTTTTCAGGACGCCTTGATACCTCTCTCTCTCTCTCTCTCTCTCGCTAACCTATGTTAAAACAAAAATGGTAACAGTTTGTAGCACAAACCTTTTGGCTTTATGCATTCAGTTAAAATAAAGTGTATACAGTGGTACCTCTACGTACGAAATTAATTGGTTCCGGAAGAAATTACGTAAGTAGAAAATTACGTAAGTAGAGACGCATTTTTCATGCAAATGTCCTAATCCATTCCAAGCCCCCCAAAATTCCGACATAAATGTTTGATAAAGCATAAAAATGCATCAAAACATGTAACAAATACATGTTACGATTAGATTATTACACAATAAATGAGAGTTGTGCATAACGTAAAAAACAAATAGAGTAAATAATAATGACGGTCATTTACCTTTTAACTGCTGTCCCCATTGCTTTTTGCCCTCTTTGGTTCATGCGCTCCTATCTCACGATGCCGAACAACAGAGTGAATTCCAATCTTCCTTTTGAACTTCTCCAACCACGTACGCGATGCCTTAAACTCCTTAAACTTCCTTTTGTTTTAATAACGTGGCAGTTGTAGATGCATTTCGGCCATATTCTTTGGAGAGATCAACCAAACGCATCCCCTTTTCATACGTTTCCATGATCTCTTGCTTTGTTTGTATGGACAAAAAACTATTTTCTTCGTCTTTCCTTTTCTTCATCTCTCCGTCACTTTCTTGGGGTCCATAGTGAATACGTACTCAAAAAGTTATTATATTTGCATAAAACTATCAGAACACATCACGGGTCGAGTGCCGAATGCCGAACACACTCCATAAGCACCGATCTAGCTCCACACAGAGGTGGAATGGCATCCCTCTTAGCCAATGGGATGCCAGGAAGATAAGTAATAGGTAATAGCCAATGGCAGAACAGCTATGAGAATTTTGCGTTCAGGAACCTGTGGGAGATTTGAGTATTAGCCGATACTGTGGTTTTACATAACGTAAGTCGAAATTTCTTTCGTAAGTAGAGGTAATATTTTCCTGCTGAGAAATTTCGAACGTAGAAAATTTCGTAAGTAGAGACATTTGTAAGTAGAGGTATCACTGTACAGTATTTTTTAAAAAACCCTGCAAATAGTGATACCCCAGAAGCATATAACACACTTTTCTACATTAGGTGGTCATGATGCAATCTTGGCTTTTTGTGGTCTACCAAGAGATTGAAAGAATAACAAGGAGAAAACAGAGTATATGCAGAAGAAGGATGAGAAAAAGAAATGAAGGAAACAGAAGTTGCTGTCACGACCAGAACTCAACTTACCCAGAGTTACCTCTGCTATTACTACAGTACTATTTCCTTTGATACACAACCGTATTGCCCATTTGATTATCTTTGTCCTTAACCTGGACTACTGCCACTCACCGTGTTTCTACTACTTCACTGAAGCCTGGATAAGCCACACCCTCAACAACATGAGAGTAGAGCAGTCAAGTGATTGATCAGGACAACAAAATGCACTAAAGATGTTCATGGTCTTCTGGAATGAAATGAGAGAGTACATTATGTAAATTCTGTAAATAATTTGTGACTTTGGGGGGTTGGAGGTCACTTTGACATGTTGTGTATTGTAAGGAAAGCAATGATGATCTAAGCATTCCTTAATACAGCTGGGCTTCTTGTGAGCTCTTGGTAGGCTGTCTTTGCAGTTACATTGCTACTTAGGAAGAGAGCAAACTAGATATGTAAGAGAAAAAGAGAGCGAGAATCCACAAAAGGGAGGGTTGGAGGAGAAGCGAGCAGTGTACACTGCGCATGATAGAGTAAGAGCAGTAGGGAGAGACAGAGCCAACCAGCAAGCAAGGCTTTCTCTTTCTGTTGTGCTTCATTCAAAAAAAGAGAGGGTGAATCTAAAAGATTTGTGCCCATTTTCATGTATGCCATTAACAGAATCAACCTGTTAAGACTTGAAGATGGGAGGGGAACAGAGCAAACATGAAGACCGAATTAGAATGAGTTGAAAGCAGTAAAAGAAGTAGATATCCCTGAAACTTGATCTTACAATCAAGACAGTCTGAGGGCTGAAACTGAAAGTCCATTTGCGTGCTACAGGAAATATTGTTCTTTCATTTGTGCTAGTTAGCCAGATAAAAGTAGTGTCAGCATAGTTTTGGTCCAGAACTGCTCTGCTGCTGCTCCTCGTGCTGCCGCTCCTCCTTCTGCTACTGCTGCTGCTTCTGCTTCTTCTACTCCTTTGATATTTTGTTTTCATCTGTGACTTGATCCAACTTGGCTGGAGATCCACTGAGCCAAACTCTAAATACAGTAAGCATGTGCTGTTTATGGATGTGTCCGTGTATCTTTGCATGTTCTTGTTCATTTCCCTTGCATCAGTATTATGATTTATTTTGACTTGATGACAGCTATTGCTATATGCAGAAAAGTCTTTATTTTTGCTACTTGTCATTGTTACTGTTAATAGAGGGTGCTATAGGACTTAATGGAATTATACCAAAGTAAAACTGCATTTATAAGTGCAGTTACAGGAAATTATCTTAAGGCACTATGATATTTATCCTTCTTTTATAATTAATTTCATAATATTATGCTTGTATGCTCAAGCTGAAATGAGAACCGTTGTGGTTAATATGTACAATGCATTAAATAAGATGAAAGATGATAATTATATTATCTAATTTTCGATGAGTTTATTATTTGTGTGACTAGCTGTTTGTCATGCCTGTTTTCTTTGTATGGTCGTTTACAATGGCGAGGCAAAAACTGAGGTAATGAGGAATTCCCTACAACAGTGTCCATATGTGGGATGAGGGAGAGAGGAAGATGTAGGTGGCCTGGTGTGGGTGAAGAGTCACTGAGAAGCAGGTATTGCTCTTCAATAATGTTATACTGAGGGGGTGGGGGAGGGAGGTAGAGAGAAAAGACAACATAGCTTACATAAGGCTGCTTGTGGGATGTGAGACCCTGAAGTGAGGATGGCCATTAACGTGTTTCATTAAGACCATTTATGAATTCATTTCTTTTTAGAAATCAGAATATCTTTTGATATTCTAAGACTATATAAATTCACACCTCCTTCTGTCCGTGTTCTCCCCTTTTATTTGTGGAGCAGTATACTGTATGCAGGAATAGAGAGGAGGCAGCAGAAGCTAGAGATAAAGCACAACAACGAAGCCCTCTTGAATAAAAAATTTGTTACTATAAATAGCAAGCTGTCCTCGTGGCCTCAGCACTGTTTCAGGTTTAGAAGACCTTTTTTCCTCCCCTTTCTTGTTCTTATGTCATAGCTTAGCAAAAACACATTCACAATGCTCTTCATCAGCTTGTCCTATTATTCTCTATTTGTTCACCCAGGCCGATCTCTCTTGTGTTAAAATGGTTTTTGTGTTATTTTTGAGTGTTTATTCATTAATGTGTGTGTGTGTGTGTGTGTGTGTGTGTGTGTGTGTGTGTGTGTGTGTGTGTGTGTGTGTGTGTGTGTACAGTATGTGTGATATTTCTGTTTGTCTGTTCAGACAGCATCAGAAATTAATTCAGACTTTGTTTCTGTCTGTCCCTTAGTCCTACATTCATTCAAGTTAAGTAAATTTGCTCCAGCATTCAGCAATCGGCAATGTAGTACATTAACACCTGAAAAGAATTGCCACTATTACAGGTTTTATGCTATAACAAGCTGTTTTTATAGTTATTTACAATGACCATTTGCCTATTACCAGAGTATCTTTACAGTCACTCAACTACCTGTTAGGTAATTTAGCAGGAGCCTGACACGATTCAACTTGATATGGAGCTGAAGCTGTTAAGGTTCTACATCTTCATTGATCTGGAAGTCCAGAATTAAACTATGGGGCTCTGCTGTTCATTGAGAGGGAGTGAAATGTTGAGGGAATCTATTTAGGAGCCTCGTCATTATACTCCAAGACTTGCAGAATTGTGAAGATTGGTTTGAGCACTGGGGCGGCGCAGTGGGTAGTGCTGTCGCCGCACAACACGGCAGGTCCGGGTTCAAGTCTCGCTCTATGAAGAGTTTGTATGTTCTCCACTCGTCTGCGTGGGTTCTCTCCAGGTTCTCTGGCTTCCTCCCACCTCCAAAAACATGTACTTCAGGTTAATTGGCCGTCCCAAATTGCCTCCAGGAGTGAGTGTGTGTGTGTGTGCATGGTTGTCTGTCTTTGTGTGTGGCTCCGCGGCGCACTGGCGTCGTGCCCGGAGTGTCCCCCACCTAAAACCCTATCTCAGCTGGGATAGGCTCCAGCTCCCCGTGACCCGCTGTGGCGGATAAAGCGGAAGAAAATGGATGGATGGTTTGAGCAATGCTTTTTGTAAGAAACTAATGCATGAAAACTAATCTCTGTGTGTATCCCAGTCTGTGACTGCTTCTCAGTAGTTGGTTTCAGCTCAGGAAATTAATTTACAATTTGTTTTTGTTAGTCCCTTTAGTCACAGTCATACTCTGTTAGTTCATCTATCTTTTAACATAATGTAACCTACTTTCAAGTATTTCTCAGTTACATTTCTAACAAACCTGTATCCATCATTGAAGACAACGTTTTGTTGTTTTATGGTTAGTCAGGGTAGTCTGATTTTTGAAGGTATGGAGATTTATTAGATCTGTCTAGCTTCTCTGATGTTTCATTTGCTCTGTGTCTGTCTGTCGCTGTCAGATATGGTTGGTCTTTTTTCTTTCTGTGATAATAACTATTTGTGGTATGATAATCATCAAATTTGATTTATTCTGTGAAATGAAGAACCGATACATACACATCAGAGACTGAAGTGTGTTTGGTTTTAGGCCAGCATTGCACAGTGAACACTTGAATGCTAACTACTCTGACTGAAGAACAGTTGTAACCCGTTAGTATTTCGTGTGTGTGTGTGTGTGTGTGTGTGTGTGTGTGTGTGTGTGTGTGTGTGTGTCGTGTAACAAATAATAGTAAATGTATTTCCACAAAAGAACAAAGTAATAAACATGAGCCAAATGTTTGACAGGAAAATCTTTCGACAAATGTTCTTCCTCACTAGAGTACAGCTAATATTCAATCAGGTATTCTTAATTTTGATAAGTAATTTTTGTGGTAGAATGGCCAAAACTGGCAAGAAGGAAGAAGTTTACGTTGTTGTGAATACAAATACCCTGTGAACAGTATTGAAAGAGAAAAGTATTTTTAATATTGTCAGTTTTGCTTTGGGTTGATGTTGCACAATATCATCTGTCTCCTTGAAGCGTTACATATTTTTCTGGATTTTCTCCAGCTGACAAGAAAATGGCAACTAAGAAGGCAAATAAGACCTGTCCAACCTTGGGTCAGAGGAATTGACATCTGCGAAAACAATCATACCAAGTTGTTGAACTTCTCCGACAGACCATCCTGGTCACTCCCAAAGATAAAGTAAAGAAATAAATAAACTTCTTCATTTTTTGTAACTCCAGCTCTTGTCTCCTGTCTTTTCCTCAGTGACACTCTCTATACCAAACAACATCACTGGTCTCACCACAGTTTTGTACACTTTTCATTTTAGCTGAAAGTCTTCTATCACACATCACACCTGACACTTTTCTCCACCCGTTCCATCCTGCCTGTACATGCTTCTTCACCTCTTTTCCACACTCTCCATCACTCTGGACTGTTGACCCTAAGTACTTAAAATCCTCCACCTTCTTGATCTCTTCTCCCTGTAACCTCACTCTTCCACGTAGCTCCATCTCATTCACACACGTTTTACTGCGGCTAACCTTTATTCCTCTCCACCTCTCTGCCTTCTCCTCTACCTGTTTCCTGCACTCACTACAGATCACAATGTCATCTGCAAACATCATAGTCCATGGAGATTTCTGTCTTACCTCGTCTGTCAGCCTATCCATCACCATAACAAACAAGAAGGGGCTCAGAGCTGATCTGAGCCCCTTCTTGTGCAGTCCCACCTCCACCTTGAACTCTTCTGTCACACCAACAGCACACCTCACCACTATCTTACAGTCCTCATACATGTCCTGCACCGCACTAACATACTTCTCTGTCACTTCAGACTTCCTCATACAATACCACAGTTCTCTCTCTGGGCCCCCTGTCATAAGATTTCTCCAGATCCTTAAAAACTAGGGCTGTCACTTTAGTACATTAATTAGATTAATTAATTACTCTGCAAATTAACGCGCTATAAAAATTAACGGAATTAATCGTGAGCAGCTAAAATGAAAGGAAAGGTGTACAAAACTGTGGTGAGACCAGCAATGTTGTTTGGTGTAGAGACAGTGTCACTGAGGAAAAGACAGGAGACAGAGCTGGAGGTAGCAGAGATGAAGATGCTGAGGTTCTCTCTGGGAGTGACCAGGAAGGATAGGATAAGGAATGAATACATCAGAGGGACAGCACATGTTAGAGGTTTTGGAGATAAAGTCAGAGAGGCCAGACTGAGATGGTTTGGACCTGTCCAGAGGAGAGATAGTGAATATATTGGTAGAAGGATGCAGAGTTTTGAACTGCCAGGCAGGAGGCCTAGAGGAAGACCAAAGAGGAGATTTATGGATGTAGTGAAAGAGGACATGAAGGTAGTTGGTGTGAGAGAAGAGGATGCAGAGGACAGGGCTAGATGGAGGCAAATGATTCAGTGTGGCGACCCCTGAAGGGAAAAGCCGAAAGGAAAAGAAGAATAAGAATCACGAGCGGCAAGTCAATGTGCAAGCATTTTAATTTTGGCCCATTGAGTGACCCGTAGGCTGCAGTGACGTCACTTCCCACCTGCGACACTAGTCAAAAGCAGAGTGACTGACAACAGAGATGGACGCAACACAGGATAGCTAGGCAAGCCCACTCGGACCTTTGGGCTGAAAGTTTATTTCTGAAAAGAACAAAGACGGGAGTATCAAAAAAAAAAAATTAATTCTGTGCTGCCAATCTGCGCTGTAGACGCCTCCATCAGTCTGCCCCACGGCAGCTGTGGCTACACACGTAGCTTACCATCACCAAGTATGAATGAGGAGTGAATGAATAATGGATCCGATGTAAAGCATCTTTGAGTGTCCAGAAAAGTGCTATATAAATTTAATCCATTATTATTATTATTGTTAATAATATAATAATAATAATAATAATATGGGAACTTTTTGTAAAAGAGAGTTTTCATATCACCGAAGCAGCTCCAGCCTAACATATCATTTAAATGCAAAACATGCCAAGGACACAGAGTTGAACGTTAGCTTACCCTTTTAAAGGAAATGCCTGTTGGCATCTTGCTATTTAGTTATTTAGAGCAGTGGTCCCCAACCCCCGGGCCGCAGACCGGTACCGGTCCATGGGCCATTTGGTACTGTGCCACACAGAAAGAGAAAATAATTTACATTACTTCCGTTTTATTTATTCCTGTCTGAAAGATGTTTTATTTTGAAAAAATTCCCAATTCTCTGTTACATCCGTCTACGTCAGTGGTCCCAAACCACCGGGTCGCGACCCGCTACCAAATCACGGACCATTAGGTACCGAGCAGAACAGAACGTTTGACTTTCTTTTTTAAAAATTTTTATTCATTACCAAATTAAAGATGTTTTATTTTGAAAAGTTACGTCTGTGCGGAATGACGCATGCGTCTGTCCCGTTTGACAGGTCTCGGTCATGTGACATGTTACCTCCGTTACCCCTAAATTAAGCGCCCACAACTGCCCCAGTGTTCTGGATTAAAATCAAGGCCGATTATCCGGATATCACCCAAAAAGTATCGAAAACCCTGCTTCCATTTCAAACCTCCTGTTTTTGTGAAGCGGGATTTTCTGCAGAGACAGTAAAGAAAACCAAACTGCAGAGTAGACCGGACGTCCGGAACACACTTCAGGTGTCATTGTCTCCCATTACCCCTAGATCAGCGGTCCCCAACCACTAATTGTCATTATTTTAATTATTATTATTTGATTGACTTGTCCACCGTTTTGTTGGAAATGATCAGTATTTCTCCTACGTTGAATGCACTGATTGTATGTCGCTGTATTTCAAAATACACCTCATCAGTGCAGTCACTTGAATCGAGTTTTTAATATAATTATTTCTTAAGATTATTTAGTTTACAGAAATGTTGATTGTAAATTTATGACAAAAAAGGTTGTTTACTGTCTGTTGATGTCTGCATTTTACATTAAACCACTGCGGATGATTTATTATTAGATTACAGCTCTCCTGGCGTCATCAACGATTATCGAGCAAATGAAGACCGGTCCGTGAAAATATCGTCTTAGATGAAAACGGTCCGTGGTGCAAAAAAGGTTGGAGACCGCTGATTTAGAGGCATATTATGCTATTCATTTTGAATTGCTGTATTGAGTCAGCTTTAGTATTCATTTTTATTGAAGTTCTTATGTGCCTATTTGAGACTCAGCCTTAGTTTATTTCTGAATTTTATTTATTTTATTTAACTGTATTTATATTGCATTTTTGAGAAATGCACCTGGCCTAATTGGTTTTCTGATGTGCTTGGCCTTTTTTGTTTTGAATTTAATTTATAAAGCACACTTAACCAATAAAAATGTGGATTTCAAATAATCTCTTCTTGGTGCATTCTATTGTTTAGTCATGCACTACAATTTTGTAATGTCCTAGAATTCAAGTTCTTTATTTGGGGGCCTTTAGCAGGTATGAGATTAAAATGCGATTAATTAGATTAATTAATTACAAATCCTTAAAGTACTTAGATTAATTTTTTTAATTGCCTGACAGCACTAATAAAAACACAATGCAGCTCTGTTTGGCCTTTTCTGTCCTCCTCTGTCAACATCCTCAAAGCAAATACTGGATCTGTAGTACTCTTTTTTGGCATGAAACCATACTGCTGCTCACAAATGCTCACTTCTGCCCTTAGTCTAGCTTCAACTACTCGTTCCCATAACTTCATTGTATGGCTCATCAGCTTTATTCTGTAGCTGCCACATCTCTCTACATCTCTCTTGTTATTAAAAATGGGCAACAGCACATTTATCCTCCATTCCTCAAGCATCTTCTCACTATCTAAGATCTTGTTGAACAACCCAGTCAGAAAATCTACTGCCTCTTCTCCAAGACACTTTCTTACCTCCACAGGTATATCATCAGGAACGACTGCCTTTCCACTCTTCATCCTCTTCAATGCCTTCCTCACTTTATCCCGACTAATCTTTGCTACTTCCTGGTCCACAACAGCCACCTCTTCTAGTCTGTTTTCCCTCATTGTCCTCATTCGTCAACTCTTCAAAGTACTCTTTCCACTTCCCATCACACTACTGGCACCTGTCAATACACTTCCATCCCTATCCTTAATCACCCTAACCTGCTGCACGTCGTTCCCATTGCTGTCTCTCTGTCTTGCCAACTTGTATTGATCGGTAAGGTTGATCCTTACTGTCCAACCTAGCATACAAGTCATCATAAGCCTCTTGTTTGGCCTTTGCTACCTCTACCTTCACCTACGCTGCATCTCCCTGTACTCCTGTCTACTGTCCTTAGTCCGCTTAGTCTCCCACTTCTTCTTAGCTAACCCCTTTCTCTGTATACACTCTTGTACCTCCTCATTCCACCACCAGGATAAGTAGATAAGTCTCCTTATCTACTTTTCTTCCAGATGACACACCAAGTAGTCTCCTATCTGTCTCCCTGATCACATTAGCTGTAGCTCATATGAAAGCACCTCCTGACCATCCAGAGCCAGTCCTAACTCCTTCCTGAATGTAATGTAACACTCTTACTTTTTCAGCTTCCACCCTTTCATCCTTTGCCTTTGCCCTTTCATCTTCCTCACCACCAGAGTCATCCTACACACCACCATCCTATGCTGCTTAGCTACACTCTCCTACCACTACTTTGCAGTCACTGATCTCCTTCAGATCACACCGTCTACACAAGACCCGTCTACGTCTACCTGTGTGTTCCTCCTGTTTATTTACTTTTATAGGTCACCCTATGTTCCTGCCTCTTCTGGAAGAAAGTATTCACTATAGCCGTTTCCATCCTTTTTGCAAAGTCAACCAACATCTGCCCTTCTGCATTCCTCTCCTGGATACCTAACCTGCCCATCAACTCCTCATCACCTGTTTCTTGCACCAAGATGTTCATTGAAGTCTTCACCAATGACAACTCTCTCACTTCTAGGTATGCTCCTCATCACTTCCATCAAAGTCCAACCAGAATTTCTCCTCTGCCAGCTCACATCCTACCCGTAGAGCATACCCACTAACAACATTGAACCTCACACCTTCGATTTCTAGCTTCAGACTCATCACTCTGACACTCTTTTTTACCTCCAGGATATTCCTAACTAACTCCTCCTTCAAGATAACTCCTACTCCATTTCTCTTCCTATCTACACCATGATACATGAACTTGAACCCTACTCATAAACTCTTGGCCTTACTACCTTTCCACCTGGTCTCCTGGACATACAGTATGTCTACCTTCCTTCTCTGCATCATGTCAACCAACTCTACTTTTTCCTGTCATAGTTCCAACATTCATCATCCCTACTGTCAGTCCTATACTCTTGGCGTTCCTCTTCTCTCTCATCCTACAAACACATTTTCCTCCTCTCCTTCGACCAACAGTAGTCCAATGACCACTGGTACCCTGTAGGTGAACAGTACCAATGGTGGTCGTTGTTAACCAGGGTCTCGACCGATCCAGTATGGAAGTCATAGATTTTATTTGCATGTTTGATTTGGCAAAAGTTTTACGTTGGATGCCTTTCCTGACATCTTGGGACCAGCACAATAAGACACTGGCTTATGTCCTTTGTGGTTACATTTTCCCTCTTGCAGCTACTCGAGGAGGTTACACTGTGTGAAAAATGTGGGTACAAAACAGTTTCAAAAGCAGGGGGTATGTCCAATTTGTTTCTTGATGGGTGTTTCTCTGTAAGATGTTTTTAATGCTATAAATCTCAGAACATCAAGATTCAAAACAACACTCAGACATTTTATTATGTAGAACAAACTCGTATAAAATGAGTGAAAAAATAAATAACTCCTACAACTCCTTGGCATTCAGAAACACTAAAAACAATTAAGAAAAAACATTGTAGTGATCAGTAAATGTTATTTTAATAGAGCAAGTGCAGGGAAATAAATATGGAATCAGTCAATTCCGAGGATAAAATTATGGAATCATGAAAAACAGACAAAGAAATAACAATCAAAACACATCATTAGTATTTAGTTGCACCATCTCTGGCTTTTATGACAGCTTTCAGTCTCTGAGGCATGGACTTGGTGAGTGACAAACAGTATTCTTCATCAATCTGATGCCAACTGTCTTTGATTGCAGTTGCCAGATCATCCTTGCAGGTCGGAGCCTTGCTGTGGACCATTTTCCACCACAGGTTTTCAATTTGGTTGAGATCTGGGCTATTTTCAGGCTATGACATTGACTGGATGTGTCTTTCTCCAAAGAATGCTTTCACAGTTTTTGCTCTGTGGCATGATGCATTGTCATCTTGGAAAATGATTTCATCATCCCCAAACATTTTTTCAATTGAAGGGATAAGAAAGCTGTCCAAAATGTCAATGTAAACTTGTGCATTTATTAAAGATTTAATCACAGCCATCTCCTCAGTGCCTTTGCCTGACATTCAGCCACATATCATCAAGGACTGTGAGAATTATGATGTTTTCTTTAAGCAGTCCTCTTTGTAAATCTCACTGGAACGGCACCAAACAAAAGTTCCAGCATCATCACCTTGTCCAGTGCAGATTTGTGACTCATCACTGAAGATAACCTTCATCCAGTCATCCACAGTCCATGATTTCCTCTCCTTAGCCCATTGCAGTCTTGTTCTTTTCTGTTTAAGCGTCAATGATGGTTTCGTTTAAGCTGTCCTCTATGAAAATCCCATTTCCTTTATGCGATTTTGCAGTTATGTCACATACATTGACTCCAGCTTCCACCCATTTCTTCTTCATTTGTCTTGTTGTGCATTTTCTGTTTTAAAGACATATGGCCTTTAGTTGTTTGTCTTGATGCTTAAATGTCTTCCTTGGTCTACCAGTACGCTTGACTTTAACAACCTTCCCATGCTGTTTGTACTTGGTCCAGATCTTCGATACAGCTGACTGTGAACAGCACACATCTTTGGCAACCATACGTGTAGAGTTACCTTCTTCAAGAAGTTTGATAATCCTGTCTTTGGTCTCAAGAGACATCTCTCTTGTTAGAGCCATGATTCTTGCCAATCCATTTGATCTTCGATTGGCCAATCAATTTATGTATAATTCTCAATCTTAATCTGTTGATAACGTTTCCCCATCATTGCATCCCTTGCAATAGAGTATAAGCAATTGTGTATTAAAGTGGGATCTGGTTTATTAGTTTTCTGTCTGTGAGTGTGGGGTGATAATGAGAGCACCTGTGGGGGAACGATAAGGAGGCAGGTATGGCTCAGGTGTGGGAGACCTCTCCAGAGCAGGGAGCCGGAGAGGTGAGTCAGGAATATATCACTGTGAGAAGCTCTTCAGGTAGAGTATTTTGTCGCTGTTACTGCCAGAATAATGAATAAAATGCAATATTTTGCTAAAAGGGGGTCTGGAGTTTCCGTCCTACTGAGTGAACCTTGATAATAGGCTTGAACTTTACAAATAGGGTGTTGCCCTGAAAGTGGTAATAGTCTAGTTTGAAATGTAATCTGCATACACTGAGAGCCACATAATGTTGAAAGTTTGTGGTTTTTGTTATAACTTCTCATAAATACCAGCCATTTTCCAATATTAAAATATTTCCTGCTGACTACTTCTTATTAACTGCATAATTTCATACAAAGATGTTGCTTGTTGTAACTGCTACTGTGTGGTTGAAGACGAGCTGAGGAGGTCTTTTTCTTTGTGTCTTGGCTAAAAGGTTAGCGGAAATTTAAGTTCAGTTACAAAAATGGTAAAAATGGAAGCCTTTGAGTTTTTAAAAAAAGTGTCATAGGAAGCTTCAGTTTGCAATTCAGTATGCGTCTTTGAGAGAAAAACCCTGCCTTCCCTTCTTTTTTGGCAAACACCTACTTTTGCTTTAACCAGAGGCAACTGTGAAACAATATCTTGTACTTCTTTAACAGCATCTGAATTTATCTTAGTTGACGGCAATAAAACTTCCTTTCGACTTGTCCCGTTAGGGTTGTGCTAATATGTCATCTTTTTTCCATTTTAGATGAACGCTTTATTTGATGGCAAAGTTTTCCGGGCCAGATGCCCTTCCTGCCGCAAGCCTCTGCAATTATCTGGGTTTAAGGCCCCGTCCACACGATGCCGGAACTTTTTGAAAACGCAACTTTTTTTTTACCCGGCATCGAAAACGAATTGTGTCCACACGACAGTGTTTTCAAAAAAATCTCCGTCCACACGTAAATGCATCAGTGCGTTGATCAACACGTGTATAAGCAGAATAACTCCAAGAACGACAGGAGAGAGGACCGGGACGTGTGGAAATTCAAGCTGTTCCTCCTGGAGGATGACCTGCGTCACAGAGTTCTCCACCAACAGACAGCACGTCTCGGTCTGACCCAGAACTGGCGTCGGCGTCTTTGGCGAGGAACGTGAATGAATTAATAAATACATATATAAACTTTATGACACATAAAGAAACAGACGAACAAATGCAAAGTGCAACGAAGTGCAAAGCATGTTTATCAATGCATCTTCGACGTGGAGAAAGTAGCCGGTTTTAGCTCCGTTTGTGCATGTAGATACGGGTCACATGCATGACGTCACAGCGGTTTTGGTCCCAGGGACATGCCCCCCAGATAGAAAAAGTTGTGGATACAGTGTCTATGCGACAGTGCAGACCCAGTGTTTTCAAAAAATTCCACCTTGACCAGCGTTTTCAAAAAGGTACATTTTCGTTCCGGATATCTGCGTTGTCGTGTGCATGGAAGGCAACGAAAAAGGTGCGTTTTCAAAAAGTTCCGGCATCTTGTGGACAGGGCCTAAGACTGGCCTACAGTTGACACTGGCTTGCACTCCCCTAAGGCTTCAGGTGGTGGTGGTGGCGGAGGGGTTTGAACCCAGCACAGCAAACATGCGAAGCATCCACTCTTCCAGTGAGCTACATCATAGTGTACGGACATATTAATCCGATTTGGGAGTAAGATATTGACTTGAGCTGTGTATCACTGGTTCGGCAATAAGGGAAAAAAAATCCTCAGTGCCTCAGTACTTGGTGCAGTGCAACATTTGGGGAGAGGAATCAAGACACGGTCAACAATTTATTGCAAGTAGAAGGACATTTGTGTCCTTGGAATGTGCGGCAGCTTGGTACATACATTTCTTTCTCAGTCCAACTAACAGAACTATTCTGAAAGCATTGGCATTCTGATAAGGCACCATTATTTTCCGCATAAAATTGCAATTATCACCAGAGAACGGGACACAAAATTAGGATGGGTGAGAAATATTCAACCAAAAAGTCGGTGATATTTGGTGGCACACATGAGTAGATGAATTGCCTTATAGATACCTTTTATTGAAGTCATGGACCTTTCAAATGAAGCTACCTAACATGGTGATAAGTAGCTCATGTCATGCTGTAGACCACTAGCTGAGCTAAGAAAAAAAAACTAAGTTGTATGGTGGTGAGGTGGGACAGGGCTAATAGAGTAGTGTGGTGATGTGACTTTGATTTATGGTCCTACTGTCCAGGATTCTCCAGTATCATGATTGAAAGCAGGGAAAAGCAAATTTATATACAAGGTCACACACAGTCAATGTGTTTAAAGTAGGGATGCACTGAGTAGCAAAATTCTAATCAAAAATTACTCAGCACTTTTGAAATATTAATTTTTGATGAGGAAAAAACCCCTGTGATCTGCTCGCCTTCTTTTTGTAACATACCTCTGGTCTCTGACTTTTTTTGCACTTCTTTCCTCCTTCATGTTTTTTGGTCAACAATATGTTATTATAAAGTTGCCCTTTTGTCATTTGCATTTTCAAAACAGTTGGTGTGCTGCATGTCCAGGAGGTTCATTGTTAATGACATAGAGCACTGAAACCAGCTTGGTGTTAAATAATGTTGTAACAGCTAGGTGCACTCAAAAGCTTTAAAAAAAGTCACAAAAAATGTTTAGTCTATTAGTGAATTTACAGAAACAATGTCATTGGGAAATAGTGGGAAACATATTCTTGTGCAAGTGATAGTGAGAGGGGCAGGCAGCTCAATAGATCTAAGAATATGTTGTTGGTAAGAGGACCTCCTCAAATTAATATTTGCGTAGTATACTCCGATATTGCAGAGTAATTTTCTGTCATGATAAAATTTGTTTACAAACAACACCTTGATAATTGAAATTTTACAGAATGCAATTTGACTAACTTCATTAAAAAAACAAAACAAAAGCAAACCACAACTTGCAGCGTAACTATATATAATACATGTGAATATTTATGCAAATGGACAATAGCTGGTTAGTGTAATAAAATAGGCAGCATAAAGGTGCTGCATAAGTACAGTTCATTTAGGTGCTGTTTGTGATGCTGTTTGCAAAACTTACAAATAGACAAAAAATTTGTTAGGGGCAAAGAAGTAGCAGGCCTGAAAAAAGTTTGCTTTTTAGTACACCAAAAATATTTTGTCCGATTTCTTGATTAATCATCAGCTTATTGATTGTGTCTGAGTTACCAGATTTTTTGAGAACACAGCCAAGGAATGTTGAAATCTTGAGGTACACCAACTTCATATTAACCTCATAACTGTATATAAACATTGTTTTATCCTCTGTTGTGGAAAAAAAAAACAGTCACTGTCCAATTAAGTTGAGTTATGTCACTCACTGTAATTTAGTCTGTAAAGCTACTTGATACTGTGAAATTATGCTTTTTGATGCATACTGACTTCTCTGTGTATGTGTTTATGTCAATGAGGGAATTGTCATTTATTATCTTAATTTTCCTTCGGGGATCTGGTTCGTATATAAAATTAAAAAAAAACCCATCTCTCTGATTGGGTTTACGTCCTGATTTTGCTGGGCTGTTCATATGTCTATGAGCTCAGTCTGTTAAATTCCGCTGCATCAGACCTTATATGCAGTTACTGCTCTCATTAGGGCAACATGGAACAGAACCGTCTGCATCAAGTGTGTGAGGGAAGTCATCAGTAGTTTGTTTAATTAAAGTAACTGTGTCTGCAAATGACTCATATTCTGATCTCGATGTAACACCGGCTAAGTATGTGTGCTTGTGCATACATTTGCAAGCCTTGCTTTGTTACATATTTGTTTGTTACGTCTGTGTAATTGAGCTGTGTTTTTTTGGGCTATAAGCATCACATGAGAGTCCTGTGTGTTTTGTTTGTATGCTGTTTTATTTCTGTTTACCCAGGGATAAATACACCAGGCCTTGTAATTGGGGAAAGGAGGGGGGCTGTGAGTGATGGGGAAAGAAAAATATGGGGGTGTTAAGGGAATGGCTGCTTTTCTCTAGGTGACAGAGCCTGTTGCCATGGAGCTGGTCCTCCCATTGGTTGAAGTCTGGTCCAATCGCTAAACAGCACAGATTGTTTCATCATTGAGAAGTTTTTCTCTCTCTTCCTGTCTCACTAGCCACCCCTTGCTCCTCCATCTTTCCATCTTCTCTCTTTTTTCTTATTTCTCATTGTCTCCTGTGCTACCCTCCACAGCCAGCTACACATGCACGCACACACGCACACACACACACACACACACACACACACACACACACACACACACACACACACACACACACACACACACACACACACACACACACACACACACACACATACGTTGCCACCCAAATTCATATTGACTCATTCATGTGGCATTAGCAGCTCAAGTCAGGGGGCAGCAGTGGCTCAGTGGCAGAGTGGGCAGTAGTCGTCCAATGTTCCAAAATCGGCCTTTCTATTCCCGCTCCCACCCAAAAAAAACACCCAGAGTGTGAGCTGACGGTGGGAGGTGTCAGCTCACCTCTGGAGCACTGCTGAGGCTCCCTTGAGCAAGGCGCATGCCCCCCGCGCCCCACGTCCCCCCAAGTTGCTCATTTGGGCGCACCAACAGCAGGAGCTGCCCGCCACTTTACCTCCCCCTGCATGCATTATAGGCCCCTTGTGTTTGTGTGTTCAGGGCCCGTACACACTAATATATATATATATATATATATATATATATATATATATATATATATATATATATATATATATATATAAAATATACTGGGCTTGCACTAGGAGCTAGTATGACTAAGCCACTGTGGCTCAGTGTAAAAGAATTGAGCAAGCCACATAAGCCACACTCTGTGTCCGAGACAGTGGTGTACGGGCGGACGACCAACGCTCGTCACGGGGGGGGGGATGTGGGGGGGTCCGGGGGCCTCCCCCCCGGGAAATTTTTTTGAAAATGGGGCTGTTTTCCTGCATTCTGAGGGCAAAATTTTCTGTTCAGTTTACCTACAAAAATACACTAAAGTCAACAGTCAACTATCTTTATTTCTGTTATACTTTATGCAGGTATGAATGTGAGATTCAACAATTGAAAACTTGCATTCACTATGTGAAGATGCAGTCAGACAAAATATTACTCAATGTGTACTTTAAGTTTTACTTAGACTACAAGACGTTTCAACTTTGACCACCACCAACACCATTGGTATGCCATAGTTTATTTTGTTTTTTTTAAATTCAATAAATGATTTTTCATTTCAATTTAAAAAGGCATGAAAAATAGCAAGCGAGGTGAATACATATTTACATGCATCGCTGGTAGGTAACAAAAGTCTAGGACTACAAACAAGTATTGATAATATCTTTCATTGACCTTCTGATCGGTTTGTCACCACTCCTCCCCCCTCTCAGCATTCACCATTTGTTTATTAATGAGGACTTTAACACAAACTCTACTATAAAACACTGGATTCTTTTGATCGATCGTCCTCTCCTTGTCATACACCAATTCGCTGGTTCAGTTTGTAAAAAAACAATATTTTTATTTTTCATTGGACGAAAGGAGGTCATGACCCGAGTGCATATTTAATGATCGGGAGCGTTCGGGTCACTTCGGCTATTTCCATCTGCATGCTTCGGCTATTTCCGTCGGCTGTTTCCGTCGGCATGCGGAAATAGCGGCTCTATTTTCGCTAGCGCCGCTCGCTTCCGGAAGTACAGGCGCTATCGCCGTTCGCTAGCGGAAATAGCGAGCGAAAAGGTTGTAAGTTTATGCCTTTTTTCCGTAAAAATAAGAACGCCACTGTGGCTACACAGGTTAAAAACCTTGCAGCCAATCTGGGATTTACTTCGCCTATGGCGACGTGGTGAATGGCTAGCGCAAGCCCAGTTTTATGAACGATTTCTAGATCTGGTATACTTAGAAGGTTAAGGTTTATGGTTATTGTTTGTAAGTACAAAAAATACAGGTTTATTGTTCCAATCTGTGCACATTAAAATACGTATCTCATGCATCATTAGTTTGTGTGTGGTACATGTTTCCTTCACCCACATTCCAGTACTTTTTTCAATAGTGCAAAAAGACAAGAATCCTGTATCACCCCACTGTCATTTGTTCATTATGCAGAAGGGAAATTGCCACTGTTTGGAAAATATATATCCGTCCATCATTCACTTTTATCCTTTTTTTTGTACTCTCATGGCCCCCCCACACACATGAAAACTACACATACCTTATAACTATAGAGAGTAACCGGGAGGGGGAGAGTTGGAGAGAGCTGCAGAAAGGTAGGTAGGTAACTAGGGAAGGAGGGAAAGAATGAGTCATAGCTCGTCCCACAGGACTGAGTGGGCTGGCTGAGTGGAGGAGGATGGCGTCAGCAGTAGGCCTTACAATTTGAGAAGACATGTTAAAAGAGGAAGTAAAGGAGAGGCAGAAAGACTAAAAGCTTAGAATGTGTCGTCGGTGGATAGAGAGAGAAGTATTGATGGGAGGGGTTGATGTAGAGGGGGTGGAAGGCAGGAAGGGGTATCCTCGTAACATTGAGAAACGAGAGGGGAGGTGGCAAAGAGAAGGACAGCGAGAGACGTATGTGCCTGGATTTGGTCATGATTTCCCATCATTGGTGTTTAAAGACTAATCAGCATGTTTTTATTCAAAGCACATGTGTTACTACTACCATCAGCGTGTATTCCCTGCTGTTTTCCTGAATAACATGACCCACAATGGTAAATATATACATTGTTCTGCAGAGTCTTTTGTACGTTTGCCAGTCATGCAAGTATCAACATTTAATGAGTGAAGCACGATCGTTTTTTGTGAATGTGCTTGGGCTATTTATTCCTTCTTGCTCTGCCAGCCCTCCCTCGTCCCCTCCCCTTGTGAGATCATCCAGCCAGCACAAAGGGGAATCCTCTCTGACATAGAAGTGCGCGCACACTGCAGCTGATATATAATATATACTGTACAGCCACTGAGCTTGCACAGACTTTGCCATTGCTGCACACAGGACCCTCAACTCTTAAGACATCACATTGTTATGAAATGGGTTCTCTGTGATGTCAAATGGGTGAGGTGTGTGGTTGAGTAAAGAGAAGCCTAATTGGGGCGAACTGGTATTTCTGTCCCAGCAGTTCTGTCTGTGTTTGTACGTGCTAGGTCATCTTGGTGTGCAGCATTCTACTTGTCCATTCACCTTCATATTCCATTCAGCCCCTGCAGAAAAAAATGAGGCAACACATGTCTCGTTGTAGTGAATGAAATTCTTCGTCTTTTTCGTCGTCTTCTTCTTCTGCCCACCTCCAGCTTGACCTCCTGTCACACCTACAGCACACCTCACCACTGTCTTGCAGACCTCATACATGTCCTGCACTGCTCTAATATACTTCTCTGCCACTCCAGACTTCCTCACACAATACCACAGTTCATCTCTGGGCACCCTGTCATAAGCTTTCTCCAGATCTACAAAAACACAATATAGCTCCGTCTGGCATTCTCTGTACTTCTCTATCAACATCCTCAAAGCTAATACTGCATCTGTAGTAGTCTTTTTTGGCAAGAAAACATACTGCTGCTCACAAATGCTCACTTCTGCCCTAAGTCTACCTTCAGCTACTCTTTCCCATAACTTCAAGTTTCAAGTTTATTTATTTTATATAGCCCAGATTCACAAACAATGTCTCAAAGGGCTTTACAATCTGCACATGGACGATATCCCTCTGACCTTTGTGCACTGCAAGCAGTGCGACCCTCGCATCGGTTAAGGAACAACTCCCCCCAAAAACCCTTTTAACAGGGAAAAAAATGGATGGGAGAAACCTCAGGAAGACTGCAGAGGAGGGACCCCTCTTCCAGGAGTGGACAGACGAAGCAATAGATACCGCATGTACAGATTAACAACACAATAATAATAACAGTAACAATAACAGTAACAATAAATGTATAACAAAGGCATGCCGAACCAATCCAGTAGAGCTAGTCACCACCAGCCGATGAAGCACACAGAGGTCACCGATTGCCGAGGATCCACCACTCTGAGGACAGACCAGACAGTGCCTAAGTCATTCAGCTCAAAAAAGTTAAAGTCAAGGTTACTCTGGCAAAACCCCAAAACCACAGCAGAACCAAATGAGGCAGAACCAGCACTCCCCTAGTGGATGGTGAAACAGGACCACTGTACAGCTTGTGCTATCGCCAGCCATGGAAGCAGACAGAGGTAGCCGATTGCCGATGATCCACCACACAAAGGCCTGTGAGAGAGAACAGCAGAAGAAGGAAGAGAGATAGAGATAGCAGAGATAGCAGGGGCGAGAGTGGTGCTAGAGGGACCAGAATAGCAGAGAATTAATGGGAGGCAGGGGCCTAACTAAGAAATCCTATGACTCGTCGGCAGGACTAGGCTAAACCTAAACATTGAGACCGCCATCCCCGATATTACTTATATGTTAGGTCGAACAGATATGTTTTGAGTCTAGATTTAAAGACATTTACAGATTCAGACTGTCTAATATTTATAGGGAGGTTATTCCACAAGAAAGGGGCACGATAGGAGAAGGCCCTCTGGCCAGCTGACTTCTTTTTAAATCTAGGAACACACAAGAGACCAGTATTCTGAGAGCGGAGAGCCCTAGTCGGCGTATAAGGTTTAACCAGATCAGACAGATAGGTTGGTGCAAGCCCATTAAGGCTTTTGTATGTTAGTAAGAGTACCTTAAAATCGGATCTAACATGAATCGGGAGCCAGTGTAATGCAGCCAAAACTGGGGTGATATGGTCAAATTTCCTAGTTTTAGTTAATATTCTTGCTGCTGTGTTCTGAACCATCTGAAGGCCCCTAGTTCTAGACCGAGGCAACCCTGATAACAGAACATTACAATAGTCAAGTCTAGAGGACACAAAGGCATGAATCAAAATTTCTGCATCAGCCATGGCTAAAGAGGACCTAATTTTGGAAATATTACGTAGATGAAAGAAGGCGATCTTTGTCACCTCTTTAATATGCTTGTCAAAGGCAAGAGTCGAATCTAACGTTACTCCTAGGTTCTTGACTGTTGAACTATGGGTTATAAGACAGTTATCTACAGATATTGTTAGGTTTTGAAATTGGTTTCTATGTCGTGCAGGGCCAATGATTAACATTTCAGTTTTGTCTGGGTTTAGGAGCAGGAAATTACTGGACATCCAACTATTCACAGCAGAAAGACAGGCCTCTAGTTTCATTGTATGGCTCATCAGCTTTCCTCTGTAGTTGCCACAACTGTGCACATCTCCCTTGTTCTTAAAAATGGGCAACAGCACACTTCACACTTCACAACAGCACACACTCCATTTCTCAGGCATCTTCTCACTATCTAAGATCCTGTTGAACAACCCAGTCAGAAACTCTACTGCCACCTCTCCTAGACAATTCCAAACCTCTACAGGTATATCATCAGAACCGAAGTGCCTTTTCACTCTTCAATCCCCTCCTCACTTCATCCCGACTAATTTTTGCTACTTCCTTGTCCACAACAGCCACCTCTTCTAGTCTTTTTTTTCTCTCATTTTCCTCGTTCATTCAACTCTTCAAAGTACTCATTCACTACTGGCACCTGTCAATACACTTCCATCCCTATCCACCTGGGGCTGCAGCTGGACAGCAGACTGGACTGGTCATACAACCTTGTATGTGTACAAGAAAGGTCAGAATAGGATGTACTTCCTGAGGAGGCTGGCCTCCTTCAATATTAGCTCTGAGCTGCGTAGACTGTTCTACCAGTCCAGTGTGCTGTCCTACGCCATTTTGCATTCGGGTGGTGGTGCCAGGAAACGTGACACAGAGCACCTAGACAGGCTCATCCCGAGGGCAGATTCTCTGATCGGTATTCCAGGACCAGGACACTGTGGAGGAAGTTTAGACATAGTCCTCCTCTCCTGAGTAACACCACCCACCCCTGCATACCACCTTCGCCCAATAGAGGAGCTCTTTCAGTGGCAGACTGCTGTCGCCGAGCTCCTCCAGAGAGAGACTTAGACCTCCTTTAAGCCCCGTGCCATCAGGGGGTACAACCGTTCTCTCAGAAGAAAGGGTGGCGAAGCTGAAGCCACAGGGTCATCAAGTTTAGCCTTGAGGGGATGGACTAGGGGGGCCTGGGATCCACTGGGGAGGCACTGCGAAATACTTGTGGGGGTCCTTGGTGACAGTGTACAGTTTTGTTCATGCACTCATTCTTATTCTTATATCTTCTTCCTTTTCTCCTTCTGTCTTATTTTGCTTCTTTCATGTTCTTATGCCTCCTTTTTATGTTATATGTACTGTTGTCATTAATTATGTAATTGTGTTATGTAATCTATGTAAATTTTTTGTCTGTGTCAGTCACTGTTATGTGTATTTATTTGTATCTTTTTTGTGAGCAGGTGTCACTCCGAATTTCCTGCAGGATTATTAAAGTGTCGGTCGGGCGGTCGGTCGTCCGTCCGTCCACCCATCTGTCCGTCCACCCTAACTCCCTCAACCTAATTTTTTTAACACCACGGTGCTGCCTCAGGAGAAACCCGACATTCCCCGGGAGCTGAGGAGGAGGAAGCGGGGGAGACATGCCGGAGCTGCTCGCCGGGCCAGGAGGAGGAAATTCAGACCCGCCCTCCCGTCCATCATCATGGGGAATGTATTATCTCTCCCTCATAAGATGGATGAGCTGGCGGAATCAGAGGGACTTCCGTGAGTGCAGCATCATGGTGTTTACGGAGACATGGCTTAGCGCGATGACTCTAGACACGGCCACCACACTGGACGGCTTTAATCTGGTACTTGCAGACAGGACGAGGGAGAGTGGTAGGTAAGAGGAAAGGAGGAGGGCTGGCAGTGTTCGTGAATGATAAGTGGTGTAACCCTGGGCACATCACTGTTAAGGAGCTGCACTGCTGAAGGCACATTGACCTGTTGGCGGTCAGCGTGCGGCCGTATTACCTGCTGCGGGAATTCTCGCACGCTATTGTGATAGCTTCGTATGTCGCCCCCTCTGCTACGGGGATACAGCCTTCGATGTCCTCTACTCTTTAATGAGCAAGCTGCAGACACAGCACCCACATGCCCTCAGCCTCATCTCTGGGGACTTCAATCACACCTCTTCGTCCTCCACTCTGCCCACCATCACCCAGTATGTTTCACCAGAGACAGTAATATCCTGACCTGTGTTATGCCAACACCAGGGAGGCATAAAGATCATCACCCCCCCCCCCCTTCAACCCACCCCCCTCACCTACACTCCCCAGCACACAGTCCCTCTGCTCCACCCTGTCCCTCACTGAATCCCAATTGAGAAACCAGCTCCGGAGGATCAAGGCGAGGAAGGCTGCGTGACCAGATGGTATCAGCTCCAGGCTCCTGAAATCCTGTGCAGACCAGCTGTGTGGGATTGTTGGACACATGTTCAACATGAGCCTGAAGCTGGGGAGGGTTCCACAGCTATGGAAAATATCCTGCGTGGTTCCTGTGCCCAAGAATCCGCACCCCAAGGACCTAAATAGCTACAGGCCGGTGGCACTAACATCCCACCTGGATCATCTGGTCCTCTGTCATCTCTGCCCCCTGGTTAGCCCTTCACTGGATCCACTCCAGTTCGCTTACCAGCCTGCCATCGGGGTGGATGATACCGTCATCTTCCTCCCACAACGAGCTCTGTCACACCTGGAGAAAACTGGGAGCACTGTGAGGATCATGTTTTTTTATTTCACCAGTGCTTTCAACACAATACAACCGGCACTGCTGAGGGACAAACTAGAGATCACCCGGTTGGACCACCACCTCACGGACTGAATCCTGGACTACTTAACCAACCGCCAACAGTTTGTGAGGACGTGGGACTGTGTGTCAAACACGGTTGTCTGCAGCATGGGGGTGCCACAGGGAACGGTTCTTGCTCCGTTCCTATTCACCCTCTACACTGCAGACTTGTCCTACAACTCCCCCACTTGTCACCTGCAGAAGTTCTCTGATGACTCTGCAATCGTCGGCCTCATCACTGATGAGGACGACAGAGAGTATAGAGAACTGACCCAGGACTTTGTGGTCTGGTGCCAGCTGAACCACCTCCAGATCAACGTGGGAAAAACCAAGGAACTGCTGGTGGATTTCTGCAGACGAGGACTATGCCCAGTTACACTGGTGAACATCCAGGGAATGGACATCAACGTGGTGTCCTCTTATAAGCACCTGGGTGTTCACCTGAACAATAAAATGGACTGAAGTACAAACACTAATTTTCTGTATAAAAAGGGTCAGAGCAGATTATCTGCTCAGGAGGCTGAGGTCTTTTGGTGTGTAGGGGCCACTGCTGAAGACCTTCTATGACACTGTGGTAGCCTCAGCTATTTTTCATTGGGTGTTCTGCTGGGGGAGCAACATCACTGTGGCCGACGGGAAAAGACTGGACAGTCTGATCAGGAAGGCCAGCTCGGATGCTCCCTGGACTCAGTGGAGGTGGTTGTAGAGAGGAGGATGACAACCAAGCTGTCATCAATGACGAAGAACCTCTCCCATCCCCTGCAGGAAACACTACGATAACTGGAGAGCTCCTTCAGCAATAGGTTGCTTCACCCAAGATGCATGAAGGAACGCTACCGTAGGTCTTTTCATGCCCACGGCCGTCAGGTTGTACAACCAGCAATCCTCCTAGCAGACCACTTAGAGAACAACATATTCCAAATCCGGATGACCAATGTAATCTGTTGTCTGTAGTTCAACTGTGAATTGTAAATTGTTGATATGTTAATATCATATGTGAATATGTATATTTCATTTACTACATATGTTAATATGTATGTATTATTAAGTATGTATGTATGACACCACCCCCCCCTCCCCTGCAGCAATCGCACAAATTTCCCCACTGTGGGACAATTAAAGGTTATCTTATCCTGCTGAACGTCCTTCCCATTTCTGTCTCTCTGTCTTGCCAACCTGCATAGATCAGTCTCTCCCTCCTTACTGTCCAACCTAGCATGCAAGTCATCATAAGCCCCTTGTTTGGCCTTTGCTACCTCTATTTTCACCTTACTCTGCATCTCCCAGGACACTTCTTGGCTAACTCTGTATACAAGTAATGTACCTCCTCATTGAACCATCGATTATCCCTACCTGCTTTCCTTCCAGATGACACACCAAGTACTCTTCCTATCTTTCTCCCTGATCACATTAGCTGTAGTTGTCCAGTCATCTGGAAGCACTTCCTGACCACCCAGAGTCTGTCCTAACTCCTACCTAAAAGTCCTGCAACACTCTTCCTTTTTCAGCTTCCACCATTTCGTTCTTTGCTCTGCCTTTGCCCTCTTCATCTTCCTCACCACCAGCGTCATCCTATCCACCACTATCCTAGGCTGTTTGGCTACACTCTCACCTACCACTACTTTGCAGTCACTGATCTCCTTCAAATCACACCATCTACACAAGATGTAGTCTACCTGTGTGCTCCTACCTCCGCTCTTACAGGTCACCCTATGTTCCTACCTCTTCTGGAAGAAAGTATTCACTATAGCCATTTCCATCATTTTTGCAAAGTCAACCAACATCTGTCCTTCTGCATTCCTCTCTCCTGGATACCAAACCTGCCCGTCACCTCTTCATCACCTGTTTCCAGCACCAACATGGCCATTGAAGTCTGCCCCAATGATAATTCTCTCACATCTAGGTGTGCTCTGCATCACTTCATCAAAGTTCAACCAGAATTTCTCCTTCTCCTTCAGCTCACATCCTACCTGTGGAGCATACCCACTCACAACATTGCACATCACACCTTCGATTTCTAGCTTCAGACTCATCACTCTATCTGACACTCTTTTTACCTCCAGGACATTCCTAACAAACTCTTCCTTCAAGATAACTCCTACTCCGTTTCTCTCCCCATCTACACTATGATACATGGACTTGAAACCTGCTCATAAACTTTTAGCCTTGCTATCTTTCCACTTGGTCTCCTGGACACACAGTATGTCTACCTTCCTCCTCTGCATCATGTCAACCAACTCTCTACTTTTTCCTGTCATAGTTCCAACATTCAATGTCCTTACTGTAAGTCATATACTCTTGGCTTTCCTCTTCTCTCTCTTCCTACAAACACACTTTCGTCCTATCCTCTTCCTCTTAGAGTCCAATGTCCATCTGTACCCTGTAGGGGAACAGTGCCGATGGCGGTCGTTGTTTACCAGGGTCTCGAATGACCTGGTATGGAAGTCATACATTTTGCATGTTTGATTTGGCAAACGTTTTACGTCGGATGCCCTTCCTAACACAACCCTCTGTATTTATCCGGGCTTGGGACCGGCACAAGAAGACACTGGCTTGTGCCCTCTTACGTCTACATTATTGTAGTGAATTAAATTATTATCTGATAATATTTGAGGTCTAAATTATTTCCCTTGCAGCTTAAACATTTTTAACAAACTGGAGTCGGTCAGAACAGCCATGTTAAATTATGTCTATCTGTACTGTCTTTGTATTGTAAAATATGTTTATGTATGTTCTATACTCCAGTATTTAATTACAAGTTAAGAAAACGTATTATCGTTTAATCCTTCATATTCCCTGTTTTTCGGATAATAAAGGATAGTTTTGTTGTCAATAGCTCAAATTAGTTTAATAGTAATTAACTTAAATCTTGATTGTTATTAATTGATTAAATGGTAAAATTATTAATCATTCATAAAGGTTGTTTTATTTTACTTTCCCTACAATTTCAAATCACCCAATGCATATATTTACACCAACTAGCAACAGCCAGTATCAAGCTCAATTTTGGCTCCAGGTACGTTTTGTAGGTCAATTAATTTGCTAATTATTATCCGCTAAAGTAGTCAGTTAACTTTTAATCTGATGAGTTAATCAGCGAACACACTATCTGAAACTAACAACTCACCAACTCCAAAGAAGGGGATTCCTCTTATTTCTTTGCTTTGACCCTATTTTTTGCCAAGATCCTGACCCAGCTTGACCCAGACAAGATAAATTTGACATTAAGCTCATACCTGTTATTTTATTTCGCACACCTAACTTTCTGCCTCAAGTGGTGGTATGCATTCTGTATACATTAACAAAAATTCTATACAGTTCTCCCTGTCTGTCTGTCTGTCTGTCTGTCTGTCTGTCTGTCTGTCTGTCTGTCCTTTTCTCTCTATGTGTCTGTTTCTGTCTGTTGCTGTATCAAAAGAATAGTACCATGTTGATATGAGTGTAATCTTTTCTCCAGCAGCTACTTGTATTCCCTCTCTGGGGGTCTTTATTAATATGGACTGAGATTTCAAAATAGTTTTGACTATTACACATGTAAGACTTCATTCGTAGACACACACACACACACACACACACACACACACACACACACACACACACACACACACACACACACACACACACACACACAATTGGTTTCCTCTGATATTCTTTAGTGTCGTAATATGACACGCTGTGTACAACATTATTTGATCTGTATGTCTCAGCTGGTTACATGTTAACAGGGCAGCCCTGGCAACTAATGTCAGGGTTGGTGGTTCAATTTTCTAATGTGTACTGTGAAATTATTATGCTTAGGGCATGATGTTATGATTTTATTTACTTTTATTATGCTTCCGACAAAGGGTGCATATGAGGTTGTCCCTCCATCTGTCTATGCGCATAGCCTCTGTTACTATGATGTTACTTACTTGGGTCCCCCATGAATCAGCTCAAATGCTGGATGTCTGCAGCCATACATGATATGGCAAGCTGTTGGCAGAGAGACTCCAGGCCGAGGCCGACTGACACTATGATGGAACTGGCACACAGCAGGCAGAGATTACTGCTGCTCCTGGAGATGTTTCGGCTGCAATGTGCAGCGAATTGCACTGCACTTATCAGCCCTAGGGATGGGCTTTGATTTGAATATTAGACGCCGTTGAATTAAATTAAAAAAAACCAACATAACTGCTACTGCCAGTGGATGGTATTAATAGTAGTAGTAAACACTCCTAGCATGTTTGTTATGCCTTTTAAAAAAAGAACACGTGCAGAAAATGTATGGCGGTGTACCAACAGCAGAAAGATGTTCCATGGCTTGGAAGACCTAAAACCCACATTGTTGTTTGTATCACAGCTTATGATCACTTTTACTTAGAAAATAGGTAAACGTGCTTATCTCTCTTTACAGACAGATGTTGTAGAGACGTGTAAGTCACGACAGCCCATAGCTTTGAGATACCTAAGACGGATTGCATTAACCACTGGGGCTGGGCCTCTACAGAGATCTTGAAGAGCTGCAGCGACTTCAGAAACAGTGATGAGTGGACCCACCTTCAAGTCCTCCGACTGTGTTTCCTCACTGGAATGCGTGTCAGTGGGGTTGAGGAGGTCTTGGAAGTGTCCCTTCCACAGCCTGACTACTCTCGCTCAGTTAAGGACAGCAGGCCCCCATCTATCCTGTAAATGGTGTGGACAAACGATTGCTTTAATCTACTGGTGAATCAAACTGTTTGCCAGAAACTTCAGGGCTGACTGAAAGATTTCTTCTCTGGTCTCACTAATCCTTTCTCATGACTGAGTCTTTGCCTCCTTTATAGCTGAAGCTGTGTATTGCTTTGCCGGCCAGTACTGATTACCTGCCTCTTGACTCCGACAGACCAACCTTGTCCTGTATGACTCCTTCTTAAGCCTGACGGCATCCTTCACCTCTGGTGTCCAACAGCAGTTTTGGGAATTACTACCATGACCAGCATCGGCAGTCTTGCGACCACAGCTATCTATTCATACTTCTTCATTGGACTTTCTTCAGTGTGACCATTGCACACAGGCACATGGCAGTGCCAAGTAATTCAAAAAATTCAGCCACTGAGGCTGCAACCTTTTTGAAGCTTTTCATTTCTGTTGACTTATGTTTTTCCTTCATCACATATATTTAGCATTGATTTAAATGTTATTTAAAATGGTAGAATATATATAAGAATCACTTTTTTCCATTGTAAGTCAATGATACATTCTGATTGATTGTGAGTGATTTTTCTTGCATTTTGCAATTTAAACATATACTGCAGAAAAAAAAGCTTTTTTTTTCTTCTAAATGTTTGTAGCACTTGTCCAAATTCCAATGCACACATTTTAGATGTAATTCTTCTCTATACCGTTCTCACTTGTACTCTTTCAACACACATGGAAGCAGTTCAGTTAAGAATGACGTTACCATCTCCTTGGCAACCCTGTGGGTTGGTTTGTGTGTGTGTTCAGGACAGCGCTGAGGGTGTGCGTAGATGAAAGAATGGATGCACAAGACTAGGTAAAGCTGCTTTATTTAGAAGCATTGTCATTTTGATTCATTATACTAGAATAATTTAGTCGGCCATGACACTTCAGATCAGTGATCGTATAGGCTAATCCAAAATCCATAATTTACATGAGGAAAAAGAAATGATTTCAGAAACTGTCAGGCATCATCCTTCATTATGTAGTTGTTGGACTTCAGTCAGTCAGTCATCTACAGATTACAACCGCTATATCCGCCGCAGCGGGTCACGGGGAGCCGGAGCCTATCTCGGCGGCATAGGACGTGAGGCGGGGGACACTCCGGGCACGACGCCAGTGCACCGCAGATCCACACACACAGACATACAACCATGCACACACACACTCATCTCACGGGCAATTTGGAACGGCCAATCAACCTGAAGCGCATGCTTTCGGAGGTGGGAGGAAGCCTTATTCTGCTCTAATGATCGTCAAGCTTATATAAACTGAGGGGCTGAGCCATGTGGGTGTCCTGGTCAATGAAATGAGCTGATGCTGATGACGCCTTTGCTGTTGCTTTTCCTGGATTCTCCACACACTGGGAATCCTTGCCTCGTTGATTCACTCATCTATCTTGCAGCACAGCAAAGAACAAAGATACAAGAAGAGGCTTGCGTGAGATGCACGCTGCATGACTACAATCTGGTAATCATGCTTCAATGAATCACTGCATACATTTTAGAAATTTAATGCATATTAACTTGGTTACAACAAGCACTTCTGAATTTGTAGCCGTTGACTCTCTATTAATGATAATGATGTGTTACAGGGTTCTAGTAGAGAGTACAATTCATTTGTATTGTCTGTTTCTACACTTCAAGTTAAAAAACATTAACATCTTCAGAAAGCATAAATAAAAAGTGGCTCTTTCAGGGAAAAATGCAAACAAGAACTGAGAGAAAGGGGCATGAGACTGGCCTGATAGTCATTTAAATCTTGGTTGGAATGGACTACATGCCATTCAGACATGTAGGTGTTCATTGGTGAGTCTAGAACAGTACTTGGATTCTGGATTAACAGGAGGAGCTGCTGCCTAAGGCCGAAGCTGTTGAACCTTTTAGTGAAGTTTAGCAACTGAATTATTCTGGCCCTGCAGCTTTAAATTGATCTCACTGAGATGTGATGTAATGTCAACCAAAAAGGCAATCATATTCATCCTGACTCCTCTTGCATAAAGGGTTAGGGTTAGCAGCTAAAAAGCTGCTATTTGTTTTCAAATAGAAAAGAACCTCTCCAGTGCATTGCCTTTACTCAGCCACCTCACGTTGTTGTGCGGTAGCTGGCTTTTGCCTCAATAGCTTCCAGAAATCCTGTCAGGAGGCAATGCTGAAGGGATGAGGATATTTTATGGAAGTTGATGAGTTTCATTGCTGTGCTCACTCTTTTTGCAAAGAGTGGCGCAGAGTGCAGTCTGATGGATGAGACAGTGGTAAGGAATGGTACCTGTTTTGTCCTATTTCATCCAAGGCACAGCCCTACTCTCTTTTCCCACCATGTCCCCATCTGGTGACAGAGACCAACCACCTCAGATCTATGCCCCTCTATGTCAGCATCTATTTTATTGCTGCATACATGTCCTCTCCTCTTGTGTGTGTTAGTGGTGTTACACCCAGAAAAGAACTCCTTGTCTTTGTGAATGGACCTGACACACACAAAAGCTGGGCATTACCAGTAACATCTGTAGACTCACCAATGGCTAAAGATATGCATGGTGGTATCTGAATAGCTGCATCAAGCTGTTGATATTTCTGATTTTCTGGTTGCTGTTGAAATTGACATCGGGATTTGTTTGATTTTTTTCATACAACTAATCTTTCTGTTTTCCTTCAAATAATGTCTCAACAGCAGCGTTAAAGCACTCCTTCGCAACTGTCCCATTACTAAAAGATTTTTTATATTGCCCAAAAATCCAGGCATGTTGCACCAAAATGCAGATATTTCTTTGCATTTTGCTCGGTTATTTGGCTCGGACTTCAGGGGATAACTTTGCTCAAAAGTTCTGTGGCCTGCCAGGCAGGAGACCTAGAGGAAGATACAAGCAGTACCATTTTTAATTAATGCTACATGTTCGAAGAATATGACGCACAATGGTTTTGAACTTCTTGATGGAAGAATAGACATAAATTTCTCCGTACACTCATTATTAACCAGCGGTTTTTCTCAATAACCTCCCTTTGTTTAGAGTAAGCTATGCTGTCTTCACTGTCTCCCTTCCTCTGTGCTCTGCTGTAATGGTAAACTCACAGTGGTAACGGCAGGGAGCTGTCTCACTTCCAGAGGCCTGTACCATAAAGCTTGATTAACCTAGTCGGGCTTCCTCTTACTTATCTGGCTTCACTTACCGAGACATCTGCCCTCCGGATTTTCGGTACCATAAAGCCAGCTATCAACTCACTAATTCAATTCAGGCTTGTCCAGTCTCGATCTGTTAGTGCTCACATAAAAAGGGCGGAGGTTGTTGCATGCGACCAATCGCAAACATGCAACAAACCGGCCCGAGCCGCATATTTCACAACAGAGGAGCAAACAATAATAATTAATAAATACGAGCAATACAAATCAATGATCCAGGCAAAAAGCAACACAGTTGCGGCTGCCAAACGGCGCAAGAATCGCTGGCAAAAAATCGCCGACTGTGTCAATGCGTAAGTTAGTGCCACTATAATATTCCCCACTATGACTGCACTTGTATATCTGACTACAGTAACATTTGTGTGTTCCATAAATGTATGTGTGTACAACATTTTTCGTTATGGCATGTGACTGGGGCAAAAAATCTCAGTGCAATGCACACTGCGGGACTGTCAGCGCGAGGTTACGGTGCGTTAAATTACTAATGTAAGGCTCCAGCACAGACAGATGTAATGTAACCCCTTTCCCCAAAACCTGTACCTTTCATACAGTGATTGTTCAGGCAATTTGAACGGATTACAGCGATCTCTAAATATTCTCTCGCGCCTGAGCGCTCTTCGCACAAGCTGTGATCCACTGGTTTCTCATAAAACGGACAGCCCATTTTCCAAGAGAACTGATTGGTCAGTGGGTGGGGCTGTTATACCTGCTGAGTTCCGATTGGTCAGTAGTTGGGGCTGTTATACCTGCTGAGCTCTTATCCTAAACTTATCCTGCTCCGGAGCAGGTTAGGTGTTCAGCATAGGTTACCGTAACCACGTATCCCGATAGAAAGTCAGCCACCTTTATGGTACCGAAAAGCCAGGGTTAAGCCTGAAGTTATCTCGCTAAACTGTAATCCAGCTTTATGGTACAGGCCTCAGGTGTGCTGACAGAGCAGATAACAAATGATCTGATTGGCTGAACTGAGTTTAGCTATAAACTGGGCCGCAAACATCAGAAAAAATTCTCCAAGAAAATCTACTCTTGTGAATTTACTGTGGTCACGGGTCCGGACAGAACTATCACGGGGTCCAAAATGCAAACGCTTGGCGCCTACGCGTTCTCCCCACACCCGCACAGAACGTGATGAGACGCTCACCTGAGGATGCTGCGTTAGTCCGTATCCGGTTCAGGGGCCAAACCGAGCCACTACCTGGGGTGTGGCTTAAATTGCGTAAAGTGGGGTGCTGTCAGGCCAGCCAGTACCTGGAATAAACCATTTTGTGGATTACTGGATTGTTTTGTATTTTGCAGGCTTTTGATAAATGTTTAAACAGCCATATGATGGGCATTTATGTTTTATTCTGTTCTGGTTTATTTTGTAAAGCAGGTTTTTCCATTTCGGGTGAATTATGTTGGATATTGTAAAACCAACCCCATTTAATTATTGTTGGTTTGCCAGGGGAGGGGCATGGAGTATTTAAGGAAAGCATTTCTGCTTTATGGGGGAAGAGTTGGAGTTGAAGAGTTGGGAGTTGGGAGTTGGAGCTAGAGCTAGAGTTGAGCGTTTTTGAATATTATGCATGGTTGCCACTGGTAGTGTAAGTTTTCTCTGTATATACTTTTTTTTGTTGCACTGGGTTTTTGGTTTTGGGAATTCTGATCTGCACTGTAAATATTTTTTCACTGCTTGTTGGTGAAAATAAAAACCCCACCAAAAACGGATCTTTTGCGGCTGCGCCATCAATTTTTTCCCCACTGCATTCACGAACCCGTGACATTTGGTGTCAGAAGTGGGATGGCCAGTCGAAGGAAAAGACGTACGCAACAGAAGAAGTTGGAAACAGAGGAGGAGGCAGAAGCACTGTACCTCGGCTATCGGCTGGGGCATGGAGAGGTCGGACCGCAGATGGACAAGGTGGAGGCCATCCGCAGCAGTCCGCGGCCGTGCACAAAGAAGCAGGTGAGATCTTTCCTGGGCCTGGCTGGCTGGTACAGGCGGTTCGTCCCTCAGTTTGCCACCATCGCTGCTCCACTGACCGCCCTCACAGCGAAGGACCAGAGGAATCCGGTCACCTGGAGTGAGGACTGCGAGACCGCCTTACGGACCCTTAAGACCTGCCTGTGGTCTTCACCTGTACTGAGGAGCCCTGACTTCAGCCAGAGGTTCCTGGTCCAGACTGATGCATCGGCCGTGGGACTGGGAGCTGTCCTGGCCCAAGGTGTGTCAGGGGAGGAACAACCGGTGTTGTGAACAACCGGTGTTGTACCTGAGCCGTAAACTGCTTCCACAGGAGACCAGGTACTCCACTGTGGAGAAGGAGGGCCTGGCCATCAAATGGGCTCTGGAGAGCCTACGGTACTACCTGCTGGGAAGGGAGTTTGACCTGGAGACCGACCACCGAGCGTTAACCTGAATTAACTCGATGAAAGAACACAACAGTCGTCTCACCCACTGGTACCTATCCCTGCAGCCATTCCGTTTCCAGATCCGCCATCGGGCGGGCAGAACCAACGTTGTGGCTGATTACTTATCCAGGTTGCCGCACATCGTCAACCTCGGGGAGGAGGAGGATAATGTGACGGAGCGGTAGAGACCGCTCCGTCCATCTCCGTTCCGCGCGCCTCTCTCCCTCGCCCAGGAGAGCGACCACAGCAGCGCTCTCATTGTTTCTGACAGGACCGCAGGAGCGCGTTACCGCTCACTGTTGCACGTACATTCTCGGGTGGGTCCACGTCAAACAAACTGTCACAGTAGTGCGTTCGAGGGTGCACACTCGGCGCCTGCGTGTTCTCCCCACACCCACACAGAACGTGATGAGACGCTCACCTGAGGATGCTGCGTTAGTCCGTATCCGGTTCAGGGGCCAAACAGAGCCACTACCTGGGGTGTGGCTTAAATCGCGTCAAGTGGGGCGCTGTCAGGCCACCCGGTACCTGAACTGAACCATTTTGTGCATTACTGGATTGTTTTGTATTTTGCAGGCTTTTGATAAATGTTTAAACAGCCATATGATGGGCATTTATGTTTTATTCTGTTCTGGTTTATTTTGTAAAGCAGGTTTTTCCGTTTCGGGTGTATTATGTTGGATATTGTAAAATCAACCCCATTTAATTATTGTTGGTTTGCCAGGGGAGGGGCATGGGGTATTTAAGGAGAGCATTTCTGCTTTATGGGGGAAGAGTTGGAGTTGAAGAGTTGGGAGTTGGGAGTTGGAGCTAGAGCTAGAGTTGAGCGTTTTTGAATATTATGCATGGTTGCCACTGGTAGTGTAAGTTTTCTCTGTATATACTTTTTTTTGTTGCACTGGGTTTTTGGTTTTGGGAATTCTGATCTGCACTGTAAATATTTTTTCACTGCTTGTTGGTGAAAATAAAAACCCCACCAAAAACGGATCTTTTGCGGCTGCGCCATCAATTTTTTCCCCACTGCATTCACGAACCCGTGACATTTGGTGTCAGAAGTGGGATGGCCAGTCGAAGGAAAAGACGTACGCAACAGAAGAAGTTGGAAACAGAGGAGGAGGCAGAAGCACTGTACCTCGGCTATCGGCTGGGGCATGGAGAGGTCGGACCGCAGATGGACAAGGTGGAGGCCATCCGCAGCAGTCCGCGGCCGTGCACAAAGAAGCAGGTGAGATCTTTCCTGGGCCTGGCTGGCTGGTACAGGCGGTTCGTCCCTCAGTTTGCCACCATCGCTGCTCCACTGACCGCCCTCACAGCGAAGGACCAGAGGAATCCGGTCACCTGGAGTGAGGACTGCGAGACCGCCTTACGGACCCTTAAGACCTGCCTGTGGTCTTCACCTGTACTGAGGAGCCCTGACTTCAGCCAGAGGTTCCTGGTCCAGACTGATGCATCGGCCGTGGGACTGGGAGCTGTCCTGGCCCAAGGTGTGTCAGGGGAGGAACAACCGGTGTTGTGAACAACCGGTGTTGTACCTGAGCCGTAAACTGCTTCCACAGGAGACCAGGTACTCCACTGTGGAGAAGGAGGGCCTGGCCATCAAATGGGCTCTGGAGAGCCTACGGTACTACCTGCTGGGAAGGGAGTTTGACCTGGAGACCGACCACCGAGCGTTAACCTGAATTAACTCGATGAAAGAACACAACAGTCGTCTCACCCACTGGTACCTATCCCTGCAGCCATTCCGTTTCCAGATCCGCCATCGGGCGGGCAGAACCAACGTTGTGGCTGATTACTTATCCAGGTTGCCGCACATCGTCAACCTCGGGGAGGAGGAGGATAATGTGACGGAGCGGTAGAGACCGCTCCGTCCATCTCCGTTCCGCGCGCCTCTCTCCCTCGCCCAGGAGAGCGACCACAGCAGCGCTCTCATTGTTTCTGACAGGACCGCAGGAGCGCGTTACCGCTCACTGTTGCACGTACATTCTCGGGTGGGTCCACGTCAAACAAACTGTCACAGTAGTGCGTTCGAGGGTGCACACTCGGCGCCTGCGTGTTCTCCCCACACCCACACAGAACGTGATGAGACGCTCACCTGAGGATGCTGCGTTAGTCCGTATCCGGTTCAGGGGCCAAACAGAGCCACTACCTGGGGTGTGGCTTAAATCGCGTCAAGTGGGGCGCTGTCAGGCCACCCGGTACCTGAACTGAACCATTTTGTGCATTACTGGATTGTTTTTATATTTTGCAGGCTTTTGATAAATGTTTAAACAGCCATATGATGGGCATTTATGTTTTATTCTGTTCTGGTTTATTTTGTAAAGCAGGTTTTTCCGTTTCGGGTGTATTATGTTGGATATTGTAAAATCAACCCCATTTAATTATTGTTGGTTTGCCAGGGGAGGGGCATGGGGTATTTAAGGAGAGCATTTCTGCTTTATGGGGGAAGAGTTGGAGTTGAAGAGTTGGGAGTTGGGAGTTGGAGCTAGAGCTAGAGTTGAGCGTTTTTGAATATTATGCATGGTTGCCACTGGTAGTATAAGTTTTCTCTGTATATACTTTTTTTTTGTTGCACTGGGTTTTTGGTTTTGGGAATTCTGATCTGCACTGTAAATATTTTTTCACTGCTTGTTGGTGAAAATAAAAACCCCACCAAAAACGGATCTTTTGCGGCTGCGCCATCAATTTTTTCCCCACTGCATTCACGAACCCGTGACAACTTCCTTAAGCTGCATGGAAAACAAAAGAAACAGACTTTGCTGTGAAAATGACATAAGAGTAGCACTTGCCAAAGTGAAGCCACGCATATCTGAACTGGTCTCTCAATAACAACAGCAGAAGTCACTCTGATTTGCAGGTAGGTCATGTGAGTTCATGCACTTTCTTGGTTTTGTTCTTTGAAAAAGGTGATATTAATGCACAATTCAATAAATACACCAGTAAAACATATACAGTATTTTCCGCACCTAAAAGCCTTTAATTTTCTCATTTTCTTATAATCCAATGTGCCTTATAAATGAAAATTTTTTAAAATAGTCCATTCATTGAAGATGAGTTCTCAGATGCGTTTTATAATCCAGTGCGCTTTATGTATGAAGTTTTTTTTAAATAATAGGCCATTCATTGAAGCTGCGCCTTATAATCCAGTGCGCCTTATAGTACGGATAATACTGTACTTATGTCTTAAATTTGAAATTAAAAAAACATTTTTTTACTAAAGAAGGGTTCGGTGAGAGCATATGAAAGCGGCATGGTTCGGTACCTCCAACAAGGTTAAGAACCACTGTTTTAGAGTGTCATAACTGTTCCAACAATTTACATGTTTTTGAGCAAAGAGACCAAACAGCAGGAACAACATAGAAAACGGAAACAAATTCTGAGTGAAACTAGCTGGCTATCACAAACAAACTGTCCAGCTATGGTTTCCATTTGAAATGGGACAGTTGATGGAGTATCCAAAATGCTCCTTGGGCATCTTACAAAAATGCTCTGTAAGTAAATACATACAGTTCTTTTCATGTAGGCAGCTAACAGAACTATCACTTCTCTAAAATGTCTTTTCCACTTTCTCTTTTGACAGGTGCCTTTACCTTTAACGTTATGATTAGTTAGCTTTCTTTCTCCAGTTAGCTTGCTAACATTCATCTGCGGCTCCGCATTGCCCGCCCACAGGCATTACGTTGGGTACACTTGGTTTATAATCCCAATACATTTCTTTTCATAAGTTTGGTATGAAGTATGATATTATTGTTTTATCATGGAATTTCCACGGGTTCCCGCTAGTAAGATAGAAGATAACAATTTAAGGTCACCTCAGTAGAAATTAGCCATACAATCTGGGAGGAAATCAAAGTATGTGCAGTGCAGCAGGCTGGTGAAGATTAGAGCAGATTCTCCATTGGAGCTGTGTGCTGCCCTTCCCGCTACATCATCAGTAACAGCAGCAGTGATGAGTCACTCAGTGTGTGAAACCTGACGTCACTCGTGTCTTCCTCTTCTGGTCTTGGTATTCAGGGCTCCTGACTGGAGGACGGACCATGTTGCAGTACTGAGTCAGAGGGAGAGAAGAGAGAGAGAGAGAGAGGCCCCTGTGACCGCTGAGGTAGTGTGACCCTCCCTCTTATCTGGCTGGCTAACTTCTCCCTCTTCTGTTCACTTGTTCATTCTAAATGTGCCTGCTTTTTTGTTGAGTATTTTGGTTTGTATCCTGTTGTTTACTAAAGATGTGCCTTTTGTCATGGGTTCATTACCAGGTGAAATTAAACTTCTCAATACTCTTGTTTCTTTTAAATGTCATTGCCCTATTTAGTCAGCTGCAGGAACTACTTAAATATGACATCAGTGTTCTGTACAAGCTCACTTACTTTTGTTTCAGCCACATGGGATATTCTTTGATGAATACAATTATTTCAGTTGTCATTTCATGATGGACATCTAGATTAAAATTCAAATTTTTTATTTTAAAGTGAGCCATAGTAATCATATGGGGGAACAATACTCAAGGTAAATCTTTTTCACCATTTATAAATCCATTGTTATTAATGAATAACTGTGACGGAGCGGTTATTCACTAAATAACCTCTCTCCCTTACCCAGGAGAGCAGCCGCGGCAGCGCTCTCATTGTTCCCGTCAGGACTGCAGGACCGCGGTCCTGCTCAGACCATTTCACACACATTCTCCGACAGGTCCACACTCTCGTGTCCGCATCATTCACACTGTCGCGGTAGTGCGTTAGAGGGTGCACACTCTCCTCCTCCTCCTACGCGTTTTTCCACACATCCACACAGAACTTTATGAGAGACGCTCACCTAATGATTCTGCATTGGTCCGCCTCCGGGTCAGGGGCCAAACCGAGGCACTACCTGGGTGTGGCTTAAATAGCGCATTGTTGAGCGCTGTTAGGCCAGCCCGGTACCTGGACTTAACCATTTTGTATATTATTGGGTTGTTTCCTATTTTGTGGGCTTTTGATAAATGTTTAAGCAGCCATATGATGGGTATTTATGTTTTATTCTGTTCTGGTTTATTTGTAAAGCAGGTTAGTAGTAAATTTGTCCTTTTCCGGTATATTATACCAGATATCATAAAAACAACCCCATTTAATTGTTGTTGGTCCGCCAGGGGAGGGGCATGTGAATATATAAGGGAAGCATTTCTGCTTTATGAGGTGTGTGAGAGTTGGAGAGATGGAGCTGAAGTGGAGCTGGAGTTATAGAACATTGTGCATGGTGGTTATTAGTAGTGTATGTTTTCTCTGTACAGTGGTACCTCTACTTATGAATATCTCTACATACAAAATTTTCTACTTATGAAATGCCTCAACGGGAAAATTTGCCTCTAGTTACAAAAGAAATTTCGAGTTAAGAAAGGTAAAAATACAATATGGGCTGCTACTCGCAGCTCCCAAAGGTTCCTGAACGCAACATTCTTATAGCTGCTCTGCAATTGGCTATTACCTAGTATCTTCCTGGCATCCTATTGGACCTCTGTGTGGCGATAGATCGGTGTCTGCAGCGTCCTCGTCATTCGGCTCTCGACCCATGAGGTTTTCTGATAGTTTCACGCAAATATATTAACTTTTTGAGTATTCGCTATGGACCTCAAGACAGTGACGGAGAAAAGAGGAAAAGGAAAGACAAAGAGTTTTTTTGTCCATACAAACAAAGCAAGAGATAATAGAAAAGCATGAAAAAGGGATCCATTTGGTTAATCTTGCCCAAGAATATGGCCGTAATGCATCTACAATCGCCACGTTATTAAAACAAAAGGAAGTTTAAGGAGTTTAAGGCATCACATGGGTGGTTGGAGAAGTTCAAAAGGAGGACTGGAATTCACTCTGTTGTTCTACATGGTGAGGCAAGAGCCCATAAACCAAAGAGGGCAAAAAACAATTAGGACAGTGTTTAAAAGGTAAATGACAATAATTTTTATTCTTTATTCTTTGTTTTTTACATTATGCACAACTCTCATTTATGTAATGATCTAATTGTAACATATATTTGTTACATGTTTTGATGCATTTTTATGCTTTATAAAACATTTATGTCTGAATTTTGGGGGGCTTGGAACGGATTAGGGCATTTGCATGGAAAACACGTCTGTACTTACGAAATTTTCTACTTACAAAATTTCTTCCAGAACCAATTATTTTCGTAAGTAGAGGAACCACTGTATATACTTTTTTGTTGTGCTGGGTTTTGGTTTTGGGAATTTTTCATCTTTCACTGGTTGTTTTTGGTGAAAATAAAAAACCCACCAAACCGAACTTTTCCAGCTGTGCCATCAATTTTTCCCCACTGCATTCATGAACCCGTGACAATAACATCAAAGATCCAATAGAGAATGTGTGTCTTCACTTTTAATTGTTGCTCTGTACTTTCTGTACTATCTGTTACAGTAGAAAGTTAACGGACAGATTTCTGTGATTTTGTGCCATGTTTTTATATTTATATATGTTACCATATTTTCCTGGCTATAAGTAGCTACACAAGCATCTGACGGACAAATAGAAAAGATGATACACCGAGGAAGACGCTACCGTAGTTTGACTGTGATTTGAACAGACATTTTGCACATTATGCACACCCCTTATGATGGAAAACAGGCCAAGAAAGACAAATGATGCAGCTTTTAACTTGAAGGCAGTTGATCTGGCTATTGAAGTAGGAGAGCTGCTGCGTGTAAGCTAGGTATCAGTTAATTGATATTGAGATGTTGGACATGGCAGCAGTGTTTTACTACTGTGTTAGAGGCACTGTTCAGAAAAAAGCAGTAATTAAAGTGTTTAAACATCTTTCTGCGTAAATACAGAATTTAGGCAACTTATCAAGAACTGTAATAGAACCAGTTGCAAGTGTCTTTTATTTAATTTTGTATCCCCCCATCTGTTTGTGTCCCAGAGCCCCACCCCTTAGGTTACGGCTTGCTATGGACTGCACTTTACCTACTGCTGCATCCCAGCCCAGTACACATCCTTAGTGGATCCCCCTTATCTCTGTGTGTGGTTCCCATCCAGACTCACTGTACAGTCAATCACAGATCTGGTACCATCTACAGGTAGATAATATAACAGTGCATATTACAAATGTTCAAAATGCCTTTCCTTTTGATTTTCCCGTTTTTTGAAATTGCTTACTCTTTTTTTCTTTATTCTTAGCCATTCCTGGGTCTCCACCCAACCCCCTCCCCAACTCCCGCCCTCTCCCCCTCCCTTAAGAAGATGTCAGTGAGCCTGACAACAGACATCCAGCCGGAGGGAGAGAGTGGGCCACTCATTGAGCCCTGCAGTCGAGGAAAGACCTCCCCTCAACCACAGGGCACTAAGGACGGGACAGGAGACGGCTTGGATCCTGAGGATATCTCCCCCCAGGATTCACAGGTTGGTCAAAATGGTAAAATAAGAATTCTAACAGGACATTTTGATAATTATTTTGGATATGGAAACAATTTAACATTGGATGTATAAAGTATAAAGCAATTTCCCCATCTGGGGATTAATAAAGTGTCCTTTCTTTATTTCTTTCCTTATTTCGTATTTTTAAATTACAGGTCATAGAAAAACAAGCATTTGTATTAAACTGGTCCATAATAATCTATCTGCCCACTCAATGATTTTTTTTGTCATTCTATACTACCATTATAGTGCAAATGTTCATATGTGTATGTGCACAGAATTTAACATTCCTCCCACGTACAGTATGTGGACTCAGAATGTATGGGGCCTCCCCCAGATGGAGTTCATAACATATTCATTACAGTTCCTAAAATCAGGAGGTAATAAATGCTGGACTCCTGCCATTTGCTAAAACAAGGAAGTTGTTGCCCAGGGATGCTTGGGCCCTGTACATTTGTGTTTTATTTAATCATAATCACATTTACATGTGGTAAATTCTCTATAATTGCTACGTGCCATCCCCCCCCCCCATAATCAATATAAGTACTGTTCAGGATTTTCACCTGGTGTAGACAAGAATTAGTGTTGACAGCTCACATAGTCATAAGAAAAGAAAAAGAAAATTGTTAATCCCCTTGGTGAAATTTAATTTTTTCACTCATATATACTGTATATACTGTATATATAGCTTCAACAAACATAGCAGTTTATATTCTTTGATTATGACGGACCTCACGTTGTCGTGTGGGAAACCCCGATGCTTTATTCACCAGGACCGAACTCTCTAAGCCGGCGTCTACCTGGATGGCCGGACCGTTACACCAAAGCGGCCTTCGTCTTCGCGTTCGTCCGTCCCACACACACACAGAGCCGTTAAAGCTTTGGACACAGCGGTTTTCTTGTGACAGCGAAGAAAAAAAGGAAAACAGTCTGATATTGTTTTATTGTGGAATTTCCTGAGGTTCCCGCTAGTGTATATATATATCTTCTTCTTCTCCTTTTGGCTTTTCCCTTCAGGGGTTGCCACTGTGAATCAGTTGCCTCCATCTAACCCTGTCTTCTGCATCCTCTTCTCTCACACCAACTACCTCCGTGTCCTCTTTCACAACACCCATAAACCTCTTCTTAGGTCCTCCTCTAGGCCTCCTGCCTGGCAGTTCAACACTAAGCATCCTTCTACCAATATATTCACTATCTCTCCTCTGGACATGTCCAAACCATCTCAGTCTGGCCTCTCTGACTTTATCTCCAAAACCTCTAACATGTGCTGTCCCTCTGATGTATTCATTCCTGATCCTATCCTTCCTGGTCACTCCCAGAGAGAACCTCAGCATCTTCATCTCTGCTACCTCCAGCTCTGTCTCCTGTCTTTTCATTAGCGACACTGTCTCTATGCCAAACAACATCGCTGGTCTCACGACAATTTTGTACACCTTTCCTTTCATTTCATCTGAAACTCTTCTATCACACATCACACCTTTTCAACACTGTCCATTGCTGTGGACTGTTGACCCTAAGTACTTGAATAAATAAATATATACAGTGTATATATATATATGGTATATGATAAATTCATCTGAATTTATATACAGTGGGTATGGAAAGTATTCAGACCCTTTTAAATTTCTCACTCTTTGTTTCATTGCAGCCATTTGCTAAAATCAAAAAAGTTCATTTTTTCATTTCTCAGTAATGTACACTCAGCACCCCTTCTTGACAGAAAAAAACAGAAGTTTAGAAATTTTTGCAAATTTATTAAAAAAGAAAAACTGAAATATCACATGGTCATAAGTATTCAGACCCTTTGCTCAGTATTGAGTAGAGGCGCCCTTTTGATTCAGTACAGCCTTGAGTCTTCTTGGGAATGATGCAACAAGTTTTTCACACCTGGATTTGGGGATCCTCTGCCATTCTTCCTTGCAGATCCTCTCCAGTTCCATCAGGTTGGATGGTGAATGTTGGTGGACAGCCATTTTCAGGTCTCTCCAGAGATGCTCAATTGGGTTTAGGTCAGGGCTATGGCTGGGCCAGTCAAGAATGGTCACAGAGTAGTTCCGAAGCCACTCCCTTGTTATTTTAGCTGTGTGCTTCGGGTCATTGTCTTGTTGGAAGGTGAACCTTCGGCCCAGTCTGAGGTCCTGAGCACTCTGAAAGAGGTTTTCTGCCAGGATATCTCTGTACTTGGCTGCATTCATCTTTCCTTCAATTGCAACCAGTCGTTCTGTCCCTGCAGCTGAAAAACACCCCCATAGCATGATGCTGCCACCACCATGTTTCACTGTTGGGATTGTATTGGGCAGGTGATGAGCAGTGCATGGTTTTCTCCACACATACCGCTTAGAATTAATGCCAAAAAGTTCAATCTTTGTCTCATCAGACCAGAGAATCTTGTTTATCATAGTCTGGGAGTCCTTCAGGTGTTTTTTGGCAAACACTATGCGGGCTTTCATGTGTCTTGCACTGAGAATGGGGCTTCCGTCTGGCCACTCTGCCATAAAGCCCTGACTGGTGGAGGGCTGCAGTGATAGTTGACTTTGTGGAACTTTCTCCCATCTCCCTACTGCATCTCTGGAGTTCAGCCACAGTGATCTTTGGGTTCTTCTTTACCTCTCTCACCAGGGCTCTTCTCCCACGATTGCTCAGTTTGGCTGGACGGCCAGGTCTAGGAAGAGTTGTGGTCGTCCCAAACTTCTTCCATTTGAGGATTATGGAGGCCACTGTGCTCTTAGGAACTTTGAGTGCTGCAGCAATTCTTTTGTAGCCTTGACCGGATCTGTGCCTTGCCACAATTCTGTCTCTGAGCTCTTAGGGCAGTTCCTTCGACCTCATGATTCTCATTTGCTTTGACATGCATTGTGAGCTGTAAGGTCTTATATAGACAGGTGTGTGCCTTTCCTAATCAAGTCCAAACAGTTTAATTAAACATAGCTGGACTGCAATGAAGGAGTAGAACCATCTCAAGGAGGACCAGAAGAAATGGACAGCATGTGAGTTAAATATGAATGTCACAGCAAAGGGTCTGAATACTTATGACCATGCGATATTTCAGTTTTTCTTTTTTAATAAATTAGCGAAATTTTCTACATTTCTGTTTTTTTCTGTCAAGATGAGGTGCAGAGTGTACATTAACGAGAAATAAAATGAACTTTTTTGATTTTAGCAAATGGCTGCAATGAAACAAAGAGCGAGAAATTTAAAGGGGTCTGAATACTTTCCGTACCCACTGTATATATATATATATATTAGACACACACACACACACACACACACACACACACACACACACACACACACACACACACACACACACACACACAGGGCCTGTAAGCATGCAAATTAGGAAGAAAGAGATGGTTGAGTGGCGTGCAGCCATGTAGCACCCTAAGAGCAGCTTGTGGGGTTTGGTGCCTTGCTCAAGGGCACCCCAGCAGTCCTGAGGAGGTGAACTGGCACCTCTCCAGCTATCATTTCAGACTCCATACTTTTAGATCCACGCTGGTCTTGAACCGGCGTGGATAGAATAATATTCCATATTCTTTTCCTAAACCCTGTGGACCCACCACCCGCAAGGCAGATTGATTGGGTCGGGTGCGCTGCTATATGGGTGACAGTGACGACAGGGGGTCACAACGGACCACACCCAGGTGGCAAAAGCTGGCTTTGGGGACGTGGAAAGTCATCTCACTGGTGGGGATGGAGCCGGAGCTTGTGTTGGAGGTGGAGCATTACCAGTTGGATCTGGTGGGGTTTACCTCCATGCATAGCCTGGGTTCTGGATCCAAACTCCTGGATAGGGAATGGACCTTGTTTTACTCTGGAGTTGCGTCAGGTGTGATGCACAGGGCGGGTGTGGAGATTCTCACAAGCCCCTGGCTGAGCGCTGCTGTGTTGGAGTTTACCCCGGAGGATGAGAGTTTACTCCCTACGCCATAAGACTGTGTGAGGGAAAACTCTGACTGTTATCTGTGTGTATGCACCAAATAGCAGCCTTCTTGGGGTCCCTAAAGGGGGTCCTTGACGAGATCCCTGGAGGGGACTCCATTGTTGTCCTGGGGAACTTCAATGCATACGTCGGCAATTATGGAGACACCTGGAGGGGCGTGATTGGGAGGAATGGCCTCCCTGATCTAAACCTGAGCGGTGATGTTGTTTGACTTCTGTGCTTGTCACGGATTGTTCATAACTAACACCACATGGTGTTAGTTCATAACTAACATCATGTTTGAACGCAACATTATAAGTGTACCTGGTACCAGAGCACCCTTGGTTGGAGGTCAATGATCGATATTGTGATTTTATTATGTGACCTTCGACCGTGTGTTTTGGACAGTTTGGTGAAGAGAGGGGCAGAGCTGTCAACTGATCACCACCTGGTGTTGAGCTGGATCCGTTGGCCGAGGAAACCTTTGGATAGACCTGGTAAGCCCAAACGAGTAGTGCAGGTGAAATGGGAACGTCTCTCCGCGAGGCCCTCAATCCACACCTCCAAAGGAGCTTCTTGTGCATCCCGGTGGAGGCTGGGAGCATCGAACCTGAATGGTTAATGTTCAAAGCTTCCATTGCTGAGAGCTGTGGTCTCAAGGTCTTGGGTGCTTCAAGGGATGGTAACCCTCGAAAACCATGGTGGACCCCAGTGGTCAGGGAAGCCGTCTGACTGAAGTAGACCTGTCCGACACCTCAGGAGGGGGAAATGGGGGACCATCCAAGCTGTATACGGCAAGGATGGGACACTGTTGACCTCGATTGAGGAGGTTGTCGGTCGGTGAAAGGAACAATTTGAGGAACTCCTGAATCCACTGCCCCTACTGAACCATCCTCTGTTGCAGAGGCAGAGCTGGAGGATGATAGGGGATTCAAGTCAATCTCTCCGGGCGAAGTCACCGAGGTAGTTAAGCAACTTCATGGTGGCAAAGCCCCGGGTGTTGATGAGATTTGCCCGGAAATGCTGAGGAGGTGTTGAGGAGCTGTCATGGATGACATGCCTCTTTAAAATTGTGTGGAAGTCTGGGACAGTGCTGAAAGAGTGGCAGACTGGGGTGTTGGTTCCTCTTTTTGTAAAAGGGGGACCATAGAGTGTGTGCCAACTACAAGGGCATCACACTCCTCAGCCTCCCTGGGAAAGTTTACTCCAAGATGTTGGAAAGGAGGTTGCGGCCGATTGTTGAACCTCAGAATTAGGAGGAACAATTGGGTTCCGTCCTGGTCGTGGTACAATGGACCAGCTTTTTGCTTTCGCAGGGATCCTAGAAGGGGCTTGGGAGTATTCCAATCCAGTCTACATGTGTTGTGGACTTGGAGAAGGCGTACGATCGGGTCCCTAGGGATATACTGTGGGAGTAGTTACTGCATAAGTATAGGGTGAGGGGGCCTCCCCGCATGGCCATCCAATCCCTGTATGCCCAAAGTGAGAGCTGCGTTCGGGTTCTCGACAGTAAGTTACTGTCATTGTGAAATGGATGGTTGGATTTGAAGTCTGTGAGAGGTCTCAAACCTGGCAAGTTGTTTGAAAACCTTTTGTAAATTAGTTCTGCATTCATTATATGTGCAACTGGCTGTACCACCAAGACACATGCAGTCAAATTGTTTTAGCAATCACAAAGTTACAATGCCAGCTGCTCGTAATCTCTTCACAGATGTGTTGACCTGTTTCTAATCTGCATTGTACTCCTTTCTTGGATAGTAAAATAAATTTGTCTTGCAGAAACGGGCTCCTAATCACAGCCATGGCAGGAAACGGGCTAAGGTAAATACATTTTGGTCATTTGTTTGAACTGACGTAACCCCCTGCCAATGTTAGTGTTTTGAACCTCTCAGCTACTGTGAACGGCCATTTTTGTGTGACCAATTTTTAATCATTACACAAGATTTGATTTTTGTGTGCAGTTATTGAAGATAATCCATTATTATTTCCAGTCAAATGGTCATACTGGGCAAGCTCCGCTGAAATACAACATGTGTTATTGTTCAGTTCAAACTCTCGACCATTGACGTAGTCATCGTTCCTGTGTGACAAATTATGAAACACTCTCTGACTGACTCTTTGGCATTGACTCCTACAACAATGTTTTTTTCAGACCGTTTCTGTACGCATATTTTTACATTCATCAAAGGGACACTTGAACCCAGTATTAATATTCATGTCTCGTCTAAATATCTTTAAAGTGTGACAGATGGGTCACCAATTAGTTCCACCCACTGGACAAATTCTTAACATATTTTGACTTGGATGGATAGCATTGTGATAATATTAATGGAGACAAAAAACAGACAGTGTTTTTAATATTTTTGACTTGTCATCATAGGAATATGATGAACAAAAATCCAGACAGAGTGACATCTTGTCGAGCAACTTGTATCTCGAAGTACTACTGTATATGTTTTCAATGATAATCCCTAAGACATGTGATTATCTTTCAGTCTAATGCCAAACTGAAGCTGGTACGGAGTCTGGCAGTGTGTGAGGAGTCCTCTGGTCTGTTCTCTAGTGATGGACCTCCAGAATCGGTACTGTTCCATTTTTTAACCTCTTACGCAAGCCCGAGTCCATTCCCGGAAGTTAGCTGAGCCTGCAGTTCTTTCTGTGTCCCTCCAGTTTATTCTCTGTTTAATAAACTAAGCAATATTAGAGTTACAAAACTTGACCATCACTTCTCATAGCAATCAAATGTCATTTTTCAGGATATCATTCAGCTTCACATCAGCTGTCCATCAGACAAGGAGGAGGAGAAGTCCTCGAAGGACGAATATGAAAATGAAGAGAAGGAAAAGAAGGACAAGGCTCCTCGGAAGATGTTGTCTCGTGGTAAGATTAAATTCTCATAAACTTAAGTATAGCATATTTAGTTTTGTGTCATGCTTATTTTTACGCAAGAAAAGACCAATAGTTCTTTTAAGTATGTGATGCTTTTTTTGTCCTTTCTATGTTTTGTTTATCCCTTTCATGTACTATAAATGCTGGGGTAAAGCTTCTGTCATCTCACGACTTTTAAATATAATTTCAGGATAATTCTTCAGAGTATAATTGGATCTTTTCCATTCATTTCTGATATTACCGACCATACTCTATCCCTCAGGCATTTAAAGCATTTGGGTGTCATCAACAGAGATGACATGGCTAGCCCCACTGCCTTGTGTTGTGTAAAACAGTAGGCAATGATCCCAGTGTGTGTGTGTATGTGTGTGTGTGTGTGTGTGTGTGTGTGTGTGTGTGTGTGTGTGTGTGTACCACCAAGAAGCAATATAAGAACAGTTAACTGGTGTCTTCTGCCATTTGGTTATGTTACCTAAACTACTTGGAATATCTTGGCTGATGTTTTAGCAGCTCCATTATTAATATTCTTATATAGTGTCACTCTTCACACCCATTTTCTCCCATCTGCAACTTTCTTTCATATCTGTGGATTTATTCTTATGTCTGTTAGACTCCAGCCAAGAATACACTGACTCTACAGGCATTGATGTCCATGAGTTTCTGGTCAACACACTGAAAAACAATCCCAGGTATGAGGTTACCATCAAAGGGTGCTTGATAATGTCTGTTACCTGAAATGACAGCCGCACAACAAAATGAAATGAAAAAAAAAAAAATCAAAATTGCACCTGGTCCATAAGAGAATACATACATAAATGGTCTAACCTGTAGTCAGTAACAAAACTTTCGATGTTGTTAAGTGTATAACAAACTCATATTTGGAAGCTGTGGAAAATATGAAGCAGAATTTGATAATTTGCAAAATAGTGAAATCCCATATTTAACAAAAAAAACCCAGCAAGACATCAGATGTAGAAAATTAACTGTCTTGTTTGAAAATTATATGCTATTTCAATTCTAATACCAGCAACACATTTCAAAAAGGTTTAGACAGTGGCACCAAAAGGTAAATAGTGCAACAATGTGCAGCATCGCAAAGAATAATGTTTCTCACTGTAGAATTGCAAAGAATTGGGGGATTGCATCGTTTGCAGTTACAATATCTTTCAAAGATTCAGAAAATCTGAAGGACAAGGGACAACCAAATTTAGGAGACTGTGATCTTTAACTGTCAATCAGCTCTGCATTAAAAACAGACAAGATTTTGTAGAGGATGTCATTGCTTTATATCAGGACACTTCCAAAAGCTGTCGTTTGTGAAAAAAGTTTGTCGCTGCTCCGCAAATGCAAGTTGAAACTTTACTATGAGAAGAGGAAACTACTGTATATGCAGTATCTACAAAATGCAAACACGCTACTACCTTCACTGGGTCGAGGCTCATGTTAAGGCGGACTGCAGAGAAGTGGAAATCCATCCTCTGCTTTTTTCAGTTACATGTGGAGTTACATTTATTGGTAAATCATTGCATACATATTTTTATGTATACTTTACACAGCATCTCAGCTTTTGTGGAAATTGGATGGACCATAGGAGCATGCTAATGCACGGAATTAATTTCAACATGTGCTGACTACTAACATCTATTCCATAAGATACTGTATAATACTTTATAGCAGAGAAACCAAAACCAGAAACTATATATAAACTATAGAAAATGTAATTATCTGCATCCTTTGCTGGAGTTTGATGAGTTGTTTGTATACATGTTTTCAATGTGTACCTATTTGTTTATCTGTTAGGTATTTAAAGTTCGATGTATTACAGTTGTAATGGAAGTGATGGAAACATATTAGAAGCGTTACATATTGCCTTTTGATCTATGTTTGGTATGCTCACTGTATTTAAGTCACTGACTCCCCCCATCTCACCCTTCCACCCTGGCCTTGCAGGGATCGAATGATGCTGCTCAAACTAGAACAAGATATCCTGGAGTTCATTAATGACGACAAGTAAGCTATGTTCTTCATAACCACTCTTGTGTGTCTAAATTTAGTCCTGCCACATTCATTCCACTTTAATTATAGGCCAGTGAGGTAAAAAAAATATGGAAAGTTGTAGCTGATATTGTGAGACCAGTTTGGCTGTGTTTCCATATAATCAGAAGAATGTCATTAGACTTATGTATTATAATTTGAAATAACCATAGAAGCAGTAAATTGTCTTTTACAATATTAAAACCCCCAACATTCTATGAATCAAATATGATCTTCAGGCAGTCGTGCAGGAAAAAAGATGACAAAATAAGGGAGATCTGGAGATGCAAAAACTACATAATTCATTTTCAGAAATATCAGTTTGACTGTGTGGTGAAAGATCAAGTGAAGTGTGAATGCTATGCTCTGAAAATATCTTAGAGGATCAAAGGAAGTGCGTTAAAGGAAATAGGCATTGGAACATTTAACAACGTCCTTAGAAATGAAACTGATGGCAGCATGTTCTTGAAATAGCATCTTTGATTAAAAACTTTAATATTATATCCCCTGCAGTAATCAGTATAAGAAGTTTCCTCAGATGACTTCCTATCACCGAATGCTGCTGCACCGCGTGGCTGCTTATTTTGGCATGGACCACAATGTGGATCAGACGGGAAAGGCAGTCATCATCAACAAGACAGGCAACACACGCATGTGAGTCGAGTCTTTTGATCCAAACCTCAGCAAAGAACATGCAGGGAGAAATGGAAAAAAGAATAGAACTTTCAATCTTTTTGAATGAGAAAATGTTTGCTGTCTTGTGTCTGGTTTGGGGAAATTCAATGAGACAGGCTGGCATCCCTCCTTCACTGTTGTTTGTTAGTAGCCCTGCAACACCCACAGAGGACTCAGGAGCCACATGTTGCATTCCAGGTGTTCTCATCCCTGCTTTTATTTCTTTGCTGCTTGTCATTTCTTGAATACGTTTGCCTCTCATCTAAGAGGCTTCTTCAGTTCTGAAGGTGGCTGGTCTTGTCCCCGCTTATTAACCCTGTAGAATGTGTCACTGCTATTCACATTTCAAACTCTCAAACTTTCACTTCTCTCTTCACTAGAGAGAAGAGTGAAAGAAGCCATCCATGTCAAAGTGGAGAAGCCATCTCTGAACAGGGGGCATTCTCTGCGACATCACCATTTGCCCATTTACAATCAGGTCCTCTCGAAACTCTCAAAATAGAATGTCTTAGCAGATCAACCCAGGTGATGTGTCTCATGCTATGACACTCATTACTGTACAAAGGCTAGGTGAAACTCACATTTCAACGACCTGCCTTTGAAACCCCTGACACCCCATCAACCACCATTGAAAAGCCAGACAAGTTTCAACTATGGTTGTTGAAATGTGAATAGCACTGACCACACCCCACAGGGTTAATAAGCTGGGACAAGACCAGCCACCTTCAGAACTGAAGAAGCCTCTTGGATGAGAGGCGAAACGTCTTCAAGAAACTTTCTTAAAACATTTAGTTTGTCGCTATTTCATACAAGATTGGATTTTGCCTCCAAGTGTGGTGGCCCTGAGATTTTCTGATTCTGTAGTTAATGAGAAAGTGCTTCAATGTTCTCTGAGGCTGGCATAGAGGTCATGTTGGGCTCTCTTCTTCTCACTGCTTTAGGATCTTGAGGATGAGAGGGGAGCGTAATAGGTGAGGTTGATGATTTGCTTGATAAACAGGTCCTTCTCAAAAAATTAGCATATTGTGATAAAGTTCATTATTTTCTGTAATGTACTGATAAACATTAGACTTTCATATATTTTAGATTAATTACACACAACGGAAGTACTAGTTCAAGCCTTTTATTTTAACATTGATGATTTCTGCAAAAAAGTAAAGAAAAACCAAAAATCCCTATCTCACAAAATTAGCATATTTCATACGACCAATAAAAAAAGTGTTTTTAATACAGAAAAAGTCAACCTTCAAATAATTATGTTCAGTTATGCACTCGATACTTGGTCAGGAATCCTTTTGCAGAAAAGACTGCTTCAATCAGCGTGGCATGGAGGAAATCAGCCTGTGGCACTGCTGAAGTTTTATTGAGGCCCAGGATGCTTTGATAGCGGCCTTAAGCTCACCCACAGTGTTGGGCCTGGTGTCTCTCAACTTCCTCTTCACAATATCCCACAGATTCTCCATGGGATTCAGGTCAGGAGGGTTGGCAGGCCAATTCAGCACAGTAATACCATGGTCAGTAAACCATTTACCAGTGGTTTTGGCACTGTGAGCAGGAAGTGGTGAAAAATGAAATCTTCCTCTCCATAAAGCTTTTCAGCAGATGAAAGTATGAAGTGCTCCAAAATCTCCTGATCGCTAGCTGCATTGACCCTGCCCTTGTTAAAACACACTGGACCATCACCAGCAGCTGACATGGCCACACATGACATGACACCGGATTTCAGGCATTTTGGCATTTCCTTCTCCCCATTCTTCCTCCAGACTCTGGCACCTTGATTTCCGAATGACATGCAAAATTTGCTTTCATCCGAAAAAAGTACTTTGGACCACTGAGCAACAGTCCAGTGCTGCTTCTCTGTAGCCCAGGTCAGGCGCTTCTGCCGCTGTTTCTGGTTCAAAAGTGGCTTCACCTGGGGAATGCAGCACCTGCAGCCCATTTCCTACACACGCCTGTGCACGGTGGCTGTGAATGTTTCTACTCCGGACTCAGTCCACTGCTTCCGCAGGTCCCCCAAGGTCTGGAATCGGCTCTTCTCCACAATCTTTCTCAGGGTCCTGTCACCTCTTCTGGTTGTGCAGCGTTTTCTGCCACAACTTTTCCTTCCCACAGACTTCCCACTGAGGTGCCTTGATACAGCACTCTGGGAACAGCCTATTTGCTCAGAAATTTCTTTGTGTGTCTTACCCTCTTGCTTGAGAGTGTCAATGATGGCCTTCTGGACAGCAGTCAGGTCGGCAGTCTTACCCATGATTGCAGATTTGAGTAATGAACCAGGCTGGGAGTTTTTAAAAGCCTCAGGAATCTTTTGCAGGTGTTTAGAGTTAATTTGTTGATTCAGATGATTAGGTTAATAGCTTGTGTAAGGTACCTTTTCATGATATGCAAATTTTTTGAGATAGGGTTATTATGAAGTCTATGCCAAAATCATCAGTATTAAAACAATAAATAACCTGAAATATATCAGTTGGTGTGCAATGAATCGAAAATATATGAAAGTTAAATTTTTATCATTACATTATGGAAATAATGAACTTTATCACAATATGCTAATTTTATTAGAAGGACCTGTAGTATCATCTTTTGGGCGGCATAGTGGTACAGGGGGTAGAACTGTTCTAACATCCAACAGGTTCCTGTTTGATTCCTTTTTGTGCGGAGTTTTTATGTTCTTCCTCTGTAAGTGTGGGTTCTCTCCAGGTTCTCTAGCTTCTTCTCACCTCTAAAAGATTGCAGCTTAGGTGAAGCGGTGACATACAGTAGGTGTGTGAGCAAGTATGTATGTCTTTCATGTGGTTCAGCGATGAACCAACATCTTGGTGTGTACCTCGCCTTTTGCTCCAGCAGACCTGTGACCTGCAATGCAGATAAGCAGCTTTAGACCAGATGGTTGTGATTGGTTTGTCTTTCTTGACTCCAAGAAAATGGATGGAGGGATTGACAGATTATCATACTTATTTGTCAATTTTCTCTGAAAATATTTTTTTCTTGTGTTCATAATATTAAAAGCAGTGTTCAGACCTTTTCTTTGAGGGATTGAAACTTGACATCCAGTCTTAGAAACAGAGACATTCATCCATTTGAAACACTGTGGTAATTTATTTCTGTAATTTTTTTTTAAACTTCTTTCTACAGCCCAGAACAACGGTTCTCTGAACACATCAAGGATGATCGTAACATGGACTTCCAGAAAAAATTCATCCTTAAGAGAGATGATGCCAGCATGGATAAGGATGATAATCAGGTAACACTGATTTAACGGACCTGATATGGCAATAACTTGTTGTCTTCTAAGTTTGTGTAATACAACATTGAATGTGTATGGTGATTATTTTGCATATGACAGATGGGTGAGAAACTGTTTATTTTGCTGAATTAGCAGAAATGAACATTTAACAATCCATATTGATTTTTTTTCTTTATCCTTTGCGGTTAAAGAAAACATAGGACATAATTAAACTTCATTCAACCAACATTTTCATCATCAAAATAAATGATGCACGGCATGCATTGGAGGTACTTTTGCATCCCACTATTGAGTAAATTGTGTCTGTGCATAGTTTAGAGAGTTTATATCAGTATTTTCTGCAATTCATCCATGCTTACGGTTTATGGAATGAGTCACAGAAAACTTTGGACTCTGTCTGCATAGATGGAGCTGCGGTCAGCATTGGAGTTTACAACGGAGTTGTCCAAAGTTGTTTTGACAGTCAGGAATTGCCTTGTGTATATTCTGTATTCCAACCAGATCTTTGAAAACTGCTTTAAGTTTCCTGATCACATGGTTTTCTTTTATATGTTTACCTTGTCCTTTGTGAATTTATTAGGCCTTCTTTTATAGAAAGGGGCCCAAAAGAAGAAATATTAAATATGTGGTTAGAATAGCATTGCCAAAGAAAATATCCCAACATTAGATGGTCTGCATGGAGACAATTATCTACAATTCAAATTCAATAGGCTAAAAGTGTTACAGTGGCCTTGAAATGTCTGTTTCGTGTAGCGCAAACTTTGAGCACCAATCAGCATCTTCACGCAGTCCATTGAGACCCAGATCAAAAATCTTATGTGCATCGCTCATAGTTTGTTTTCATATGCCACCCCATTTTTTCAGGATAGATGGATTTCTGCAGTGTCTGATACTTAACATATTTGTCCTTTATGTAAAGATTTTTAGTGTTTTATCAAGTTTGTGGTTCCAAACCTGCCCACACTTATTCAACTCTGTCAACATTCATTTTACATTCATGCTCATTCTGTTTTGCTTTGAAGCTTTGAAGCTGCTCTCTACTTTCTTGCTTCTGCCATTATCTTATAACTTATTGCTAGCAGGTTACACGTCTACAAAATCCATTGTGTTTGTGAAGATTGTGTGTGATATGTTATTTTTCTCTTTATTGTTAATATTCACACATATGTTAGATCCGTGTGCCGCTGCAGGACGGGCGACGTAGCAAGTCCATTGAAGAGAGAGAGGAAGAATACCAGCGGGTACGAGACAGGATATTTGCTCGAGAAGTAAGTATTGGACCATGACACTAGGAAGGACAAATCACCATCAAATCACAGTTCATTAAGTTAATAATAAAAATAAAACAATAACCAATCCACTGGACTTTGAGAAAGTTCTTGAAGACATTTCGTCTCTCATCCAAGAGACTTCTTCCCTCATCCACTGAAGAAGTCTCTTGGATGAGATACGAAACGTCTCCAAGAACTTTCTGAAAGTCCAGTGTATTGATTTAAACAGCTTTGGATAACCATGACCTGGATAACTACGAACCTATAGACATCTACTGTATAATAATAACTAACAATAATAATAACGATAGTAACAATTATACTGGTAATAGTAATTTCAAGCTCTCCGATGGTTCCTACTATGTTGTGACTGTAACACATTCTGTGGTCATTTACACACACACACACACACACACACACACACACACACACACACATACTGTATGTATATGTGTCTATTTTTTAGGGTGCCCAATAAGTATTAGGGCAACCTAAACAATTCGGAAGTTTACCCATTTAAAAAGATAAGAGATTTTTAATTTTCATCATAGGTACACATCAAGTGTGAGAGACAGAATGTAAAAAAATATCCAGGAAATTACATTGTATGATTTTTAAACATTTTATTTGTGAAAATGGGTGTCCAATAAGTATTGGGCAGCCAGCAAAAGTAATTTTTAATACTTTGTCATTGCCAACCAAGGCTACATTACAGAGGTCAAATGGTTCCTGTAGTTCCTGACCAGTTCTACACACTTTAGTTGCTATTTTGGCCCACTCCTCTGCACAGATCTCCTCTAGAGCTGTGATGTTCGAGGGCTGTCGCTTGGCAACAGAGTTTTAACTCCCTCTGCAGGTTTTTGATTGGGTTGAGGTCTGGAGGCTGGCTAGGCCACCCAAGGACCTTGATATGCTTTTTACGGAGCCACTCCTTGGTTTTCCTGGCTGTGTGCTTTGGATCGTTATCATGCTGGAAGATCCAGCCACATTTCATCTTCATGTCTCTGACCGAGGGAAGGAGGTTTTTACCAAAAATGTCACAATGCATGGCCCCATTCATCTTCCTATTGATATGGACCAGTATTCCTTTCCCTTTTGCAGAAAAGCATCCCCAAAGCATGATGTTTCCACCTCCATGCTTCACAGTAGGAATGGTGTTCTTCAGATGCAACTCAGCATTCTTCTTCCTGCAAATGCGGCGAGTGGTGTTTAAACGAAAAAAGTTACATTTTGGTTTCATCTGACCACATCACATTCTCCTAATCCTCCTCTAGATCGTCCAGATGGTTTCTAGCAAATTTTGGAAGACTTAACATGTTTTTTGCTTAGTGGGGGAACCTTTTCGGCTATGCAGGATTTCAATTTACAAATTTCCCCACTGTGGGACAATAAAGGTCTTTTATTATTATTATTATTATTAATTCATGATGACGTAGTGTGTTACTTATTGTCATCTTTGTGACGGTGGTCCCAGCTGCCTCCAAAGCATTGACCAGTTCCCGCTGTGTAGTTCTAAGCTGATTACTCACTGTTCTCTGGATCATTCGAACCCCATGAGGTGAGATCTTGCATGGAGCTCCACTCCTAGGAAAGTTGTCATTGAGGTTATACTTCTTCCATTTTTTAATGTTTCCAACTGTTGATCTTTTCTTGCAAAGATAGATAGATAGTAAGTTGTTTACCAATTGCAGTTTGACTCATCCCAGCTTTGTGCAGTTGTACAATTTTGTTTCTGGTATCTTTGGGAAACCTCTCTGGTCTTGGTCATGGTGAAGACTGGAGTCTGACAGTTTGAAGGTGTGTGCAGGTATTTCTTATGCATTCTAATCAGTTCAAACAGGTGCCATTCATACTGTTAACGAGTGGGGACAGGAATAATTTCTTAAAGCGCAAGTGACAGGTCTGTGAGGGACAGAAGAGTTGTTTGTTTTCTAGTTAATGTACTTATTGGCCAGCTATGTTCACAAATTGATTGTTTAAAAATCATACAATGTGACTTCCTCGATTTTTTATTATTTTTATTTTTTTACATTCTGTCTCTCATGCCTGTTGTGTACCTATGATGAAAATTACAAACCTCTCATATCTTTTTAAATGGGTGAACTTGCAAATTTTTTTGGTTGCCCAATACTTATTGGCCCAACTGTGTGTGTGTGTGTGTGTGTATGTAATTTTTTATATATATATATATATATATATATATATATATATATATATATATATATATATATATATATATAAAAATTACATATTAGTATGTATAAGAATCTTTATATGTACACACATATGTACGTATGTGCTTGTGTACATATATATTTGTACATACACAGGATAGGGGATTGTTCATATATACATATACTGTATGCCTGGATGAGTAAAGCGTTTAATGTGTAGGTGTCCTTTTTTTTGCAGTCCTCTCAGAATGGATACATCAATGACAACAGGTAAGAACATCTGACTGTAATCTTCTATACTGTGTACAAAATGACTCAATCCATGTCATCTTTACTGCCTCGGTTTTCTTGCTAGTTTTCATGTAGAAAAGGGAAATGGTTTATAGACACATATATTTAAGACGTTTTGCATATTTTCATTAATTCTTTCCGCAAATAATGAAACAATGAAGCCTCTACAAAGGTCAAGGTAGTCATTCATCGTTGACACCCTTATGCTACAAGGATGACTTCTTGTAGCATACATTTCTAGAGGATAGTTCACATAGCTCTAGTCTTCACTTTTTCTATTTCCAGTAATTATCTTGCTAGGCAAATAATTAACATGCATGTTCTTCCATATAGATTTTCAGGCATTGCTGAATGTCAGATTAACAGGGATACATGGTTTGCTGGAGATTTGCAGATAATTTCTTAGAAATTTGTTTGATCACACGGCATACGTTCAGCCTCTATTCCCATGAATCAGGTCATCAAACAATTAGGATTTAGTATCCTGAGGGATACAGTTTGAAGAGCTCAAATATCCAAGTTTTCTGCTTTGTGTGAATTATATTTTTTTCTTAATCTTCTCAGGGGTTAAAAGTTCAACCCTGTGTCTACATCTATCGCCCAAACCTCCTTGTTTTACGTTTTCCCTGAAACCTCCTCCTCTACTTCCATGCAGTCCTGTAACTCCAGCATTTTCTCCCAATATTAACCCCAACAGACTTTCCACTGAGGGCTACTGCTCTAGCTCTCAAAAGAGGAGACAGATCTTTAGGTATTGGGGTGCTGCTGACTTTGACTTTTGTGTTGCCATGCCCATTTTTTGAATGTGGTTTGGTGATGACAGTGGTGACTTGTGGTGATTTTTATATCTTTGCTTGGCGTATTCGGCTGATTAATGGCTATTCCAGCACTGCATTGTGGGGCTTCCCATGATCCATGCATGGCTGCTTTGTGGTTTCACTGGAGACTGATTGACCTATTTACCCTCCCACCCATTCACCTTCAACTACATTGTTATTTAAAGTAACCACATCACTTCCAAAGTAACCTGTTAGTTTTGTGGCAGACCTACTCCTGTAGATTCTGTCTATATGCCAAGTACACATACATGTACACTCATGGAGCTGTTTAGGTCAAAAAAACAAAATAATAAACATGAGACTGTAAAGGAATTCAGTGTTGTGAAAAATGGATGTGGCAAATGTGATTATATTGTTTCTAGTTTTGAATACACCCTCTTTTTCCCCTTGATTTTTTTGGGATAGATGATTATCTTGTGTAGTTATCATCATCATCAGCATTTGAGCCATGCAAATATTTGCTGATTATTATGTTTTTGTCTTTTTATCCTTCTGGTAATTTTTCAATTTGTGCGTCATAATGAAAAAGAAAAATATGCTAATAAATTGTTTAGGCATCATTAGCATAGCACTAAAAATTTTAATCTCATTGTGCTGTGCATGCCATTTTTACCTTTCAGTGCAAGTTATATGAAATCAAGCAATCATATAAAGTGTATGTTATTCATCATTTTCGAACACATGCTAATAAAGAAGAAATGCTATAATACTATAAACCATAGAGCGTCTCTGTTGTTAATCTAGACGTCTGATGAAAACCAAGCATAACAGACACACAACGGCTTCCCCGCCTCACTTTGCCTATGTGTAACAAGGAGTGTTGATTTGAGGAGAGAGGGAATAAATGCGGGATTCAACATCCCTTTCCTCCTCCTTATCCTGCTTTCCTTTGCCTGTAGAACCAAACGAACAAATATGCGCCTTCTATCCCTCCACTCTTCCCTTAAAAATAGGTTATGTGGAGAGAGGACTCAAAATAGATCCCCAATAATTACTGCCTTCCTGAAATATTTATCAGGTACAGCTGACTTCAAACACCACTCACTACCACCGGCATTTTACAACCAATGCCACATCCTGGCTCTCGATGCAGAGCTTCCCACAACCAGCCTTAGGTTTTTTTGAGTTTATTTTTACACTTCTCTGTATATACCGGCATGATAATCCCGCTTCCAGACATAAAAAGGTAAAATAGAATATGTTTTTGTACATACATTGACTGTACTTTTTATTAGTTTGCTGAGTAATGACTCTATTGACCTGCAATATTTTTTTTTGCAATCAAGCTGATGCCACACCATTTATTATTATTATTATTAGTAGTAATAGTAGTAGTAGTAGTAGTAGTACTAGTATTATTACTCTTATTATTGTAGTATTAGTGTTATTAACTCACAGTCTTTATTTTTTATATACATTAGAACTTGTTCAATAGATTTCGTTAAGATATTTTCCTGCTACGATGGAGGTTACAAAAGTACTAATAGCTTTCTTCACCAGCAGAGGCCTCTCTGTCTCTGGACAAAAATTGTCTAATTGAATTTAATTTATATTTACTTGTCCTTTTAAGTTGTTTATTATGTATTACAAATGGAACAGTAATAATGCTGACTTGCCAATGGCAGACACAAACATTCATTTGTGATGGAGGGTTTTCCCCAGAGTGGTGGTTACTCTTACAGTGTGATCATTGGTTTTCTTGGCATCTACCCTTATCCAGGGTGACAGCGTCACAACGACACAATGAGTGTGTATACAGCAAAACAGTTTACAGAACCATAGTGGTGAACCAGTGGTAGCAAGTGGTTATTTTGTTGATAAGTGTGTGTGAATCTGAGTGTTGATGTGCATCTAATGTTATTCAGAGTTATATCTTCTCCCATGCCATTTCTTGTCTGAAATACAATGTTTGAAGTGCATGTGTTCATCTTTTAACTGTATTCATATATGTATGCAAGTATTCGTCTCACAAGTCCTTTATGTGGATGCTATCTCCAGTCTCCAGTCTTTGTTTGTGTATTGAATTCATAGGAAATTTGTTTCACCTTGTGTCACTGTAATATCTTTTTACACTATGATGTTGACAGCCTAGAGCATCTCTTGTTCTCCCTGCATGTGTGTTTGTTATATGGATGAGTTTGTATGTATCAGTGTGCAAACGTGAGCGTGGTTAAATTTGGAAAAAATATTGATTTGTGATTTGTTGCCTGAGTTTTGCATTGTGATGTCACTAAATCAGCCAATATGCATCTCTTTTGAATGCCCCACTCTAAAGCCTGTCACACTGTGTCCTGTCCTCTACTTTCTCTCTTTTGTCTTTGACTGCTCCTTCTCTTTCCATCCACAATCTTCTCCATTTCAAATTATGTTATGTGGATATCTTTCACTTTTCTATATATTCCTTACCCTGGTCATATATGTTTTTGTCACTCTCCCTTGCTCTTTGTGTCCATCTCTTGGTTACCACTTTAACTCTTCTGTCACCTCATCTTTCCTAAACCTGTTGCCACTTTACCCCCATCATTTCATTGGTTTCTCCTTGTTGTTCTGTCTCCTCTCAGGGGGAACCGTGAAAGCTCTAGCCGGGCATCTAGCAGTCGTCAAAGCAGCACAGACAGTGACATGAAATGCCTGGAGCCACGGCCCTGGAGTAGCACCGACTCTGACAGCTCCAACCGCACACTCCGGCCACCCGTCACTAAGGCTAGCAGCTTCTCTGGCATCTCCATTCTGACCAGAGGGGATAGCCTTGGCAGCAACAAAGGCTCACAGGGAAGCTGCAAAGGCTCTCGGTCTGGTAAGGACAGTGGTTCAGGAGGGAGAGATACACCATATTGCCAAAAGTAATTACTGGCCTGTCTTGACATACATATAAAGTTGAGTGGTATCCCATTCTCAAACCATAGGATTTAATATGGTGTCACCCCTTTCCTTTGCAGGTGTAACAGTTTCAGCTCTTCTAGGAAGGCTGTCCACAAGGTTTAGGAGTGTGGTCATTTCCATAAACATTCTTCCAGAACAGCATTTGTAGGGTCACACACTTATGTTGGACAAGAAGGCCTGGCTCTCAGTCTCAGCTCTAATTCATTCTAAAAATGTTTATCGGTTGAGGTCAGAACTTTGTGCCTGCAAATCAAGTTCCTCAAAATCAAACTCGTTGATCCACGTCTTATGGACCTTGTTTTGTGGACTGGTGCAGTTATGTTGGAACAGGAAAGGGCCAGGTCCAATCTGTTCCCACAAAGTTTGGAGCATGCAGTTTTCCGCATTTTCTTGGTATGCTGCAAGATTACGAGTTACATTCACTGGAATTAAGAGCCCAAGCTCCTGAAAAACAACCCCACACCATAATTATCCCTCCAGCAAAATTTACACTTGGCACAATATAGCAGACAAGTTCCCAGACTCGTCCATTAGATTGCCAAATGAAGATACGTGATTCATCACTACAGAAAACACATCTTGACTGTTCTGAGGTCCAGTGGTGGCTTGCTTTACACCACTGCATCTGATGCTTTACGTTGTGCTTGCAGATGTAAGGCTTTGATGCTGCTTGAACCTTATAACCCAATCCATGAAGCTCTATGTGCTCTGTTCTTAAGCTAGTCTGAAGATTTGTGGCCTTCCAGTGTATGGCTGAGTTGCTGGTGTTAGCGATCACTTTCACTTTGTTATAGTAGTACTAACAGTTGATTGTGGAATATTTAGTTGTAAGGAATTGTTACAGCTGGACTTATTGCATAAGTGGCATCCTATCACTGTACCATGCTAGAATTCACTTAATTCTTTAGAGCAACTCATTGTTTCACAAGTTTTTTTTTAGAAGTAGTCTGTATGCTTAGGGGTTGAATTTATACAGCTATGGCCATGGAAATGGATGGAATGCCTGAGTTCAGTGACTACTTTTGGCAATATAGGGTATGTTTTATGGCTAACCTCTAACTTGTAGAATAAGTTTTTACTGCTATTTGCGATTATGGCTGCATAAGTGAAAGTAAGCGCAGCATATGGCATAATGTAGACTTATGGTCATTGCTCATACGTAAAGAAATATCACAATATTGTCTAAATAAAAAACAACAGTAGCTAAGAGACAAATACATCACCATTTGTTTTTTGCAAGCAAAAAATAAATTTGCTGCTAAATAATGGTGGAATTCAATTAATGGCGTGAATTCACTTTTTTCACTTTTTGAGGGACTTCGGACACAACCTCTCAATGTTTTGTTTTGGGTTTTTTTTATTTGATTTACATTCGTTACAGGTTAAAACAAACAGAGACATTTATAGTGTCATTACGACTTAATTCTTTGTTTTATACGATTGTTATAATTCCTATAAATGATGTACACATACACTACACACATACACAGCGTATGTATGACATATATGAATTGAATGTGTTCTTGTGAATTGCTAGACCTGCCCATTGTCAATTGTGATGTGTGTCCCCCGCCTGCAGCCTCCCAGTCTAGCCGTAGCCTGCTTCCATGCCCATCACAACAGCCACAGCCTCAAGCCCCACCTCAGACCGCCCTGCTGCCAACACCACAGCAACACCCAATGAGCAACCACATGATTGCTCAGGTATGTATCTCCGCTACCTGCATTTATACAAACCATATCAATAACAATAAAGATCTGCCCTTGATATTTATCTTCCATCTTAAGATGAGTTGGTAGTTTTATATATCTTGTGAGTCCATGGTCACATTTTAGGAGAATATAAAATTCATTAACAGTCAATGAGAATTTTTAATTTTAGCCATGTGATTACATTTAAAGTCTTACGTGACATGTAAAAAACATAATTGCCATTTCTGTTCATTAATACTTTTCCTCTTTCTTCTAACCCACATCTTTCCTGTCTTCGTTTCTCTGTACTCCTTTTATATCATCTGCTTCTGACAACCCCCCCCCCCCCCACCTTTCCTCACCGTCTCGCTGCTGTGTGCTACTATCTCTGTGCTCTGCCTCTTTCCCTCCTTCTTTTGGGTGACGTGTTTAGCCGGTGGCATCTCTACAGCCCTCTCAGCCTGTCTCCTACTCCAGCCCTTCCTGCCCCCAGGTTCTCCTGCCAGTTTCTCCTCCCCAGCAGTACACAATGGTACTGACACCTGTTGTAGTTTCAGCTCTGTTAACGTAGTTAAGGATATTATTGGCATATTAAATTCAGATACTACTAGATTCTTTTCTTGTGTACAGTGTGTTTGCATTATATGTCAATGGACATTAAACAGTAGTTCCATCAGGATGGAAGGGAAACAAAGGTGCACAGCCTTTTTTTTAGATCTTTTTACAGATCTTCATTTGTTTCCATGTCTGTACTGTGGTTGTATATTTTCAGAGTCATCACACATTATCTCTGTGTATTGCTGCATTCATCATTTTCTCAATACTGAATAGTCTCCCCGTTCCTGCCACTGAATGCTGCCACTACCATGCTTCATTCTAGGGATTGTATTGGCCAGGTGATGAACGGTACCTGCTTTCCTCTCAACATGTCGCAAAGAGTCCAGTGTTTGTATCATCAGACCAGACAATTTTTCTTTCTCATGGTCTGAGAGTCATTCAGGTGCTTTTTGGCAAATTCCAGGTAGCAATCTGCCTTCTCCTAAGGAGTGGGTTGGTGTTCTGCAGAGGTGGTTGTCCTCCTGGAAGGTTCTTTGATCTCTGATAGAGGGACCATACAGTTTTTGGTCACCTTCCTGACTAAGGCACTTGTACCCCAAAGAAGCTGATTTTCCATTTACGGATAACGGAGGCCACTTTTCTCAATGGGACAGTGATATGCGGTCACTGAAATACTGAGTAGAGACCTGTGGTGAGGCACCAGCCCACCGTGCCACACCATGGACTGCGCAATGGCACGGCTAGCTGTGCTGGCATGCTATGCAGTTAGACTGTAATGCTATCTCTCTATATGTTAGTATTAAAATGTTCAAACACGTTTGCTCTATATACTAAGTTTCCATAATTTAGCTAACGTATATAATGTCCAGTGTCTTTTTTTTGTTGTCAACAACTGCATGTGTGTAACGTCTTTCCTGAGTTGAGCAGTCCTGAAACGGCTGGGAAAAGGCACGAAATGAGACATGCAGTTCTCGTGCTTCATGGTAGGGAGTGCTGGTGATCCCGAGGGATCCGGCCGAGGATTCTTCGTCTTTGGCTGTAGAAGGAGTGACAGCAAACTACAATCTATAGTCAGCGAGTCAAGTGCAGCCATTCATTTGTTTTTGATTACCGTGCCTTACTATAAAAATGGAGGATTAAATATCTCAACTTAGAGGGAGCTGTGCATGGACTTCATGTATAAGTAAACATAACATAAAAAAATGTGTAGGTAACAACATAAGTTTTTTTTAATCAAATGTTCTTTAAAAATAACCCACTCACTGTTGCTAATCAAATGGTGAATTAGCTACACTGTAGGTTCATATGTTTGTAAACATCTTCATCTGATTATGAGGAAGTCAGTACCTCACCAGCTATTAACCTCACTGCACGTCACTGCAATGGGACCTTCAAAGCAGCCGGGGAAATTTTTTTTTTGACTCTTCCCTAAATTTGAGCCTTGAGCCAATCCTGTCTTTGAGGTCGACAGACAAATTCCTTTGACTTCATGCTTGGTTTTATGTTCTGGAATACGGTGTTACCTGTGGGACCTTTTATATACAATAGTTAAAGGGGTCCCAGGATGAAATTCACATTTTTTCAGGTCTCTACATATACATAGTGGTCCTCCCTAACCCGACCAACTCCTAGAATCTGGAAAAACAAACCCTACCTGCATCAATAAATATTTGAAGTTTTAGGAATATATGGACTGGACTGAATCGAAATGATTGGATTTTGCTATAGTTGTCCTTTGTGGCATCACAAACGGTGCTCTGTGATTGGACAGAGTGATTAACATTATTGATTGGTTGACATGCCCAAGGGCGTGGCCATCCACGAGAGGGAGTTCGTGCACGGTACCGGTAGCCTTGTGTGGTAATGTCCTAGCTCCGAGCTACACACTGAAAGTTCCTCACAAATGTTTGAAGTCAGCTAGCACTTAGTTAATTAGTTAGTGCCGCTCCAATCGGGTGTGTGTGTGTGGGGGGGGGGGGTTGTGTATAGGCTACGGTAGCGGTCTGTGGTAATGTCCTAGCTCAGAGCTACACACTGAAAGTTCCTCATAAACTATTGAAGTCAGCTAGCACTTGGCTAACTAGTTAGTGCCGCTTCAGTCGTGTGTGTTTGTGTACGCTAAAGGCGTATCCTCATCATCAAAGTGAACACAGCTGCGTGTGTCCACACTGGTCATAAATAAACAGCCTCAGCATTTATTTACAGCCTAACAGACATTCACTGTCACCAGTATAAAGCCTGCATGTGAAATAATCCTGGCAGAAATCAAGAGGTGAAATTATCACTTATTCCCTGCCTTGTGAAAGACAAAGGCTGGATGTTTAAACACAAACACACACACACACACACACACACACACACACACACACCCTGTGTAGACGGCGCCCAACAGCTAGTTCAATATACAGTACTCGCCTTGGCTTACCTTTCCCATGTTTCATTTAGACTGCGATAGTTACGCTCCCTGCGATCTGTCATTGTCTGTGGTGATTGTCGAGAAACGGCGTTCGTCATGTATGTAAACATCTGTTGTTGTCGCCACTGACTTTTTTCCCATTTGCAAACACTGTTTTAAATTCTTAGTGATGTTTATCGGTGGTCTCAGTAGGATCAGCCCATGTAGTGTTTACACAATGAACAATGGAGTCACGTTTGACTGAGAAAGCAGCTCTATGCTCATCAAAGAGAAATCTACAGTTATTAACAAGAGACAAACATGAAAAAAATAAGAAGTTCGTATTTGGTCACTTTCCTGACTAAGGCACTTGTACCCCAAAGAAATGCATAGTAATAAAGTTACTGGGGGGGAAGTGATTTAATCAATATTCAAAGGTATTAAGGACCACAGATCACTTTGGGGCAAGACATTTCAAATTGGACATCTGGCAGCTGAATGACATGAATTAAAAAAAGCATAATATGGGACCTTTAACTGACTCTACGTACCTGAGGTGGACTCATGGCTGTGAATACTTACACACATTTTTGCAAACAAAAAAAAGACAAAAACTTTCATATGGTCATTGTAGAATTTTGAGAGAAAAAAATTCCATTTTGGAATCAGGTAACATAAAAAATGAGAAAAAAATGAAGAGCTGTGAATGCTTTCTAGATGTACTGTAGTCATTTTTCGCATTCATGAACTTATTGACATATCAGTGGTCAATGTTAATCAGTCCAGCATACAACCTCAGCAGCAACCAGATGACTGTAATGATTCTGTAAAACCCTCAGTCAGATGTGAGACAGGCTATAGATTACTGTCCTTTAGCGTTACCCCCAGCAGTCACCTTGGCATTGCAGGATTTCCAAACACAAGCAGTTATAATCATATTCTGACACTTATTGACAGTGTCCTTTAAATATGTCTAATGCTGCATTTTACAGTTACTCTTTCTCAACTCTAAAGAAATGTGGTTGATTTTTTTAATTCTGATTCATTGGGTTTTTGGGTTATACTTGCACAGCACTTGTCTCCAGTGTGGCCCCAATGATTTGATTGATTGATGATTTGATTTGGTTAAATGGTACTAACGCACAAATGACACTATTCACATTCTTCCCAGGGAGAGGAGCTGGCATCCCAGTTCAGCCAAATGACACTGAGTCGGCAGGGATCCAGCGAGAACCCTGAGCCTCCCCCAATGTATCAGGCTCCTCCCACTGTGCTGTCCCAGCATCCACCTCCTCAGACCAGCTACATCATGGCTACCACGGGTCAGCCTATGCCACCTCCATCCGGTTATCAACCAGCCACTGGACACCCCCATCCTCCTCCTCCACCACCACCTCCATCACAGCCTGTCATGCAGGCCCCACCCCCCCCACAAGGTTACATGCAGGCACCCCCTCCTCAGCAGGTATGACATTCACTGCCAGGTTTTGAGAAAATAAGGGATTTTAAAACCAGTTGTCAAATATTTTTAGAATTTATTTGAATGCCTAATAGCATAGAGGAAATACTGTTGTATCATACGAGTGAAATATTTCTGTATGTTTTTGCACTTGTTGTATTAATATGCTTGGTTTACAAGTTAGAATTTTATTGGCTTTATAAATTGATTTTAAAATGCATAAGAAGGTAACCAAATTGCCTAATTGGATTTTGTAAAAATTATAATTTGGAAATGGTAATTGAATATTAATATTTAATATTTGGTACTCCGTGTGCTCATTTTTTTGTTGATGTTTTTAGATTAAAAAAAGATACATATACCTAAAAATAATTTAAATGTTTCAGAGCTCTGAAGAAAGAGGTGGCACTTTGAGTTTCATATTAGATCATATATTTCCAGGTAAAATCACAGTATTTTCGGCACTATAAGGCGCACCTAAAAGCCTATAATTTTCTCATAATCTAGCAGTGCGCTTTATAATCCGATGCGCCCTATATATGGATTGATATTAATATTAGTATTGGTTAAAAACAAGTTCGCAGAGAAAAAAAGCTGGTAGTCTGGCCGGCAGTCATGCCTCACTACGCCACCAGGGGCACCCTCAGAAAGTATATGGGCCTACGCCCCCTAACAACGGTAGTCAATGGGCGTCGCAGAAGTGGCGGCTCTCACTGACCTGCTGTCTGACGGCAGAGCAGCAGCAGAGAGAGCCCTGGTGAGCGGCTACGATAACGTAGCAAAACATAAGGAACTTTCAATAATTCGATTAATAAAGTTTGACTGACTTTCAAAGATAAACATGTGGACGGGTTTATAAAAGCATTTTACCAATATTGTATGGTATGGTATATGGGGGTAGAGACTATATTCACAAAATATTTGCAACACTATTGTCTTTGATTATATTAGTGATTTTAACTATAGATTGTACAGTTGACTGTACTTTGCCTCTGTCACTTGCGTAAGCAAGAATCCATCCATAAAATATAGAGCACCAACCTGCTCCTTATGACCAGGCTGATACTCCCTATGGTAGTTTTCTAATGTTGTTGTGCGAGTTGCAATACATGCACTGAGACAAATTTTCATGATTTTCCATGTTCAGCTGGCCTTCTGTCCAATATAAACAAATATTACTGTAAAAATAACTATAATTAGACTTGTCATGGCATTGTTGTGACTCCTGTGAAGTATCAGGATTCACCCATTGGAAAGTCTGGTGCTTGGGATCGGAACACTGTGTCACCTTCATAAGCTCAATCACAGTCAGTCAGCCAGCTAGCCTGTCACATTTTTCTGACTGCAGAGACGGTGACAATAATGAGTTCTCTCACTCTATCTCAGTCTTCCTTCTTTTCCTCCCTCAGGCTTTTGCTTGATTCCATGAAGTTTTAATACTTTAGTGGATAAGACCAAAATTGACCTGGCCATTACACAGCTTGTGAGAGATAATATGTTGCTCTGAGACCAAAGGAGGAGATCTTTTTGTAAAGACTGATTTTATTTTATTCATTTTTTAACTGGATATAATTTTGGGTTTTTATGAGGTGATTGGGCCCAGTAGTATCCAAATAAAGCATCAACAGCACTTAATCATAATACTTTTTATGCCAAACAACCATTGAAAATCTTACAAATGATTATACTATGTTAACATGCAGTGAAGTTATTTTTGTCAAAGCATTTCCTTCAGTAATTAATAGCTTTAATTTTTATTTTACTTTTCCCAACTTTGACCAACAGATATTTCCCATGGTGTTTATCACCCTACACACCATCTTATATTATCCTCACTCTTTGATGGTCTTACTGGTTTGAAGAGCACAGGCCTGTCAGGAGGATGTGTACTGTGCTTTTCAATGTGTGGGTGGTTGACAGTGGAACAGGAGTACAAATATCTAACACTGCAGCTTTGAGATTGAATGTTTTCAAGAATGCAGATGAAGGTGAAGGCAGTCACTATTGATTCCCTCCGACATTCAGTTTTCTCCGTTTGTCTTTCTGTTGTGTGGTTTAGAAATTCTGTGTAATTCTGTATTCCTCTCTCAAGCTGCAAACTTCAATATTCACACCCCTGTTCCTGTTGTACATTTTGATACTTCATGGGTTAAAAAAATCTATTATGCATGTAAAGTATAAATACTTACACACACACACACACACACACACACACACACACACACACACACACACACACACACACACACACACACACACACACACACACACACACACTCTCTTCTGTGAGGATATTCAGTTGGTCTTCATTATGTTTCCACTACTTTCATACTGTTCTTGTTGTTTCTGGTCAGATACAGGTGTCCTACTATCCATCTGGTCAGTATCCCAGCTCAGGCCAGCAGTACCGTGTACCCCAGCCCATGTCTCACCAGGTGTCTTATCCTGCCCAGCGCACACAACCCATACCTCAGCCCACACAGCAGTCAGGTCAGTGCATGTTGTTATCCCATCATTAGCTCTACCCCTATTCCTTATGCATGAACACATAGTGCCATATGTCTTTACATGCACTGTATACTGTACCTTGTATAAGCAAAGTCTTCACAAAACATGTCATGTTGACAGGGTTAGAAGGTTGACAGGGTTTTGATGAAATGACCAAACAACCAAGCAAGCAAGGATGAATCCTACAGCTGAAATTCAAAATACAGCAGCACCTTTAATTTGAAACATACGGTGTTGTCTGAAGTCAGGGTTAGAAAGTTACAGGGTTTGTTGGGTTATTGATGAAACAACCTACCAAGTGACTCATGCATTTTGGCTGAATGGCCGAAATGCAACGGCTGTATGAAATTATTTACACACTTTCATTTGTGTTTCATATACTGAATTTTCATACCTTTGTCTCAGCAGAACATGATGAGACAAGGATACAGTTGACATGATTATATGACTTAATTATGTTTTCCCCAGTTTAAAAAGTACTGAGTTTGGTGTTTCAGGAAGGTGAAAAGATAAGATGAAACTTTGCTTTTGCTTTGTTTGTTTAATATTGCTCAGTGATAATAGAGCTGTTCCTTTTTTCATTTTTTATAGTTGGTATTCAGTTTATGAAGAATCCCACACGTATGACTTTCTTTCAAACTATCATGTGAGAACATAAGTATATAGAATTTACAACTTAAAAAGATAGTTACTGTTAAGTGTGTTTTTGTGTGCCCACATTGTTTGTTTTTTTCTTAAATGTAGTTGATGCATCACATTGGGACCTGTTAACTGCTGTGTTCTGTTTGTTAAAATCACCTTTCAAAGCAAAGACCCAAGTGCTATTTTTATTTTTCTCCTTGTAGTGTAGTCTTCTTCAGTACCGTGCCCTGATTTCTCTGCTCCATTTGTTCTACTGTCAGGTCTCCAGACCATAATGCCTAGCCAACAACCAAGTTACCAGAGCATGATGGGTGTGCAGCAGCCCCAAAACCCTGGTCTGCTCAATTCCCAGAGGGCAGGAATTGGAGGACAAATACAAAGCATAATGGTTCAATACCCACAGATGCCATCATATCAGGTATGAGCAATTTTAAATCAGCCTACAACGTAATTAATTTTAAGGATACAAAATAAAATCACTGATTTTAATTCATGTATTCATTCATTCATTCATTCATCTATCTTCTTGAAGATGAGATGACAGTAATCTTTTCATCTTTAGCCGCTTTTCTGAAATGATGTGTTTCTCAGGTTCTGTTGGAGTTTGTCCAAGATGAGATACCAAAATAAGTCATGTTTGATATTCCAAATGATTACAAAGAGAACAAGATAAAAATGGACGGAGACAAATATTACTTAAAATGTAAAAATGTTTCAAGATGCCAGTTCCTATGTTAGCCTTGTCTTCTCCCCTCCAGTTAAATGGTTCCTAAAGGGCATGTTTTTTCCTTCCACTTTTCCAGGTACCAGTGGGAAATGAGAATCAGCAGGTGGTGCAGCAGCAGTACCAGCAGCAGGTGATGGTACCAGTCAGCCAGTCTGTCCAGGCGCCTATGCCTGTGTACTACAGTGTTATCACACCCACACAGCAGAATAGCACAAGGTACGTATATATGACTGCATCATATTCACACCACTTAATTATAACAATGATGTCACTGTGAAAACTGTGAAAGCCTTTGCATTAAAGTTAAATTGAAATTACAGAGATAGTTATTGAAGTGAAGTAGCAAATTATCAGCAACACTGTGGGAGCATTTCCTCTCATGGTTCTGTGTGTGTCTTTCAGCCCATCAGTAGGTTACCTGCAGCCCCCCGGCTCCGAACAGTATCAAATCACACAGTCACCGTCCCCTTGCAACCCTCAACAGTTACAGCAGCAATATTCAGGTGAGATATTTTGTCAAGAAGTTGTCAGTTTGTAATACATTTTTGACCACAAGTCTAAAATGTAAGATTTAATTCTACGTAAGGGATTGTTGTCTAATTTCTGATCAGTATTCTGCCAAAAGTAATCCCCTGGGTATTTTTTATTAATCCCCCACAGAGATAGAAGGATCTTTTGTTTAATATTTCCTTTAAATTGATCTCTTTGAGAAAGAAATGATGGAAAAAATTGAAGTCCAGTGGTTTTAGAGGCCTTGGAACTCCTGCTTCACCTCAAGTCAACGGCCAACTTAATGATTGTTTAGTTTACCTTTCAACCTCAACATTATTTGTGCCCCATACTTTAGATCTGATTTTTCATGGAATCTTGAGACTTCATTCAGCATTCAGTTCAAATCCACATGGCCACCTCAAATTTTACAATGTTATTTTACCTTTTTGAATAATAAATGCAGTGTCCTTTTGAAGTCGATACATCAAGATTTTGTTTTTAAACCAGGACATAAGAGCAAATTGTTCTTTGTAATTTAGGGCATAAGAAAGGATACATCTTTCAATTATACTGCCTTAAAGTCAATAAAAATGTGTTCAGTTTACCTTGATATGGAGCTGCAAGACATGTGGAGAAGAGGAAGATTAGTGAGGAGGGTTATGGCTGTAGGGAGGGAGGACATCTGAGTGATTAGTGTAAGAAAGGAGGATTTAAGAGACTGAGTACTAGAAGAAGGTGATCCGCTGTGGCAAGCCCTAAGTGGAAAATGTCTGAAGAAGAAAATTTGCTTCAGAGGAGATTTTAAAGTGATGTCAAACCCGAGCTACAGAGACCTGTTAATGTCATGTAACAAGAATTACTGTCTTTGACAACAAATGAAAAGGGCATAGATTCAGTTGTGCGTCGAGCAGTTATTTACCTCTGTAGTTACTCACCGTAAAAAATCACTTTATACATTTGTGTCTGTCTATCTCTGTGCTTTCTCAGGAGTACCACCTCCTGGGCCTAGCGTGATGGTCATGCAGCTCAGTGTCCCTAATGGACCACAGCCTTCCCAGAATCCCCCTCTGGTCCAGTGGAACCCATGCAAATACTACGGTATAGAGCAGAGGCCCAACAAACCAGTAGAACTCTACAAATCTGACAACACTCCACAGGTAAAGACCAATTTATATCAAGGTCTTCTCAATCAGTGTGTGATGTAATTTATTTATGAATTCAGACTCTCAGCCTGTTAGTCGTGTTTTTAATCAGTAGCCTCTCTGTCTCCTGGTGGCTGAACATGATCTCATGTGATCAGGAATTTGATACCTAGTTGTCATGTTATGATCTATTTTCCTTGTTTGTATGTTGTCCTTGTGTCCAGGCCAGCACCCAGCTGACTAGTCCTCTAGCCTCCCCAACTCAGTCCCCAACCCCGTCCCCCTCTGGCAGTGTCAGCAGCGTCTGCCCTGGCCTGGGACCATTACCCATCATATCCCAATTTCCCCGGCCAGGAGGACCAGCTCAAGGTACAAATGAACAACTGTGGAGAATTAAATATTTAAACCTTCACTGAACGGTTTAAAAGTTAAAGAACAAAAAACCATCAGACTTTCTGGGTATGCCAGGCACATTTCTTTCAAATCAAAAAGAGCAAAAAAAAATGTAATGAAAGGTATGAGAGGTGAAACGTCTTCTACAAGCCTTAAGCAAGTTCACTTACCCTCTTTGATTTACCTTGATCTGGATGAATGAACCTACACAGACGTTTCTTTCAGCTGTTCATAAAATAGTTGAAATCCACATTCGTGTGTACTTCCTCCTTGACACATTGCATTAAACTCTGACACACATGATAATTAAACCCCATAAATGCAGTTTTTTTCTTTTTATTCCTGTTATCATGTCACCACATTCCCAAATTTGAATAATTACAGTATTTTCCGCACTATAAGGTGCACTGGACTATAAGCCGCACCTTCAATGAATGGCCTATTCTAAGACTTGTACATATATATGGTCAGGGCTCGAAATTGCGCCCATTTTGGTCGCATATGCGCCCAAATTTTTATCAGTGCGACTATTATATATATTTGGGAGCACTGGTGCAACTAGGGAAAAAAATCCAACGCGCCTTTTTTTGTGAGACCGCGCTCCTGCGGTCCTGCCAGGAAACAATGAGAGCGCTGCTGTGGCTGCTCTCCTGGGTGAGGGAGAGAGGCACGGAACAGAGATGGACGGAGCGGTCTCTATCGCTCCGTCACTGCCTTGCTTTTGGGTAGGTGCTCCTAAAGTCTTTGCTGGTGCTACTAACTTCTAAATTTGGGAGCACCAGTGCTACCACGAGCCCTGTATGGTGCACTGGATTATAAGTCGCAATGTCGGTTTTTGAGAAAATAAAGGCTTATGGGGGCGTCTTATAGTGCGGAAAATACTGTAACTTCAACCAAATATTATACAGAGGGCCCTCGCGCATTTGCGCATCGATTGCGACTCCACCTCATCGCAGGTTTGTAGTAGGCAGTCACGTGATGCTGTATTGCATTCTACGCATTCTATTGGCTGACGGGATCCGGAAGTGCGCTCTGTTCTGTCAGTCTCAGACTTGCGTGAGACACAAAAGTGTTTTAAACAGTCTATCAGAGTGTGGGAAAGGATAATACAGATAGAAGGTGGTTTAATATCAGTATGAGAAGGGTTCATAAACGTTTAAATTGCCGTAATAAATAAGATAAATAGATCGCAATCTTGATCGAGGATTCCTCGATTGCGTGGTTCCTGGAACGCACTGATTGCAAAGATCGAGGACGCACTGTACTAATCTTTTTAAATGATGACTCAACAACAATCAACCAATCAAAAAACAAAAGAATAAATAAAATAATTTCACCTTCAAGCATCAGTAAAATAAACAGGAATTTCTGTAACAGTTGTGAGCTTGAACCCCTGTTCATACTTGTGCATCACCTCAGTAGGTGAACATGACCTGTCACTGTGCCACAAAACATCCTGTACAAATGCCTGACCTTTCTTCATTCGCTGACTGATATTTACATAGCTAGCCACAATATATTACTGGCTGATGATCCACTATCAGTTCTGTCAGTTCTGTAAGCTTTGTTATATTCACCATCTTTCTCCTCTTCACTAATGCCTTGTTATGTTGTGTGTTGCCATCTTAGCTAGGTCTCCACTGATGATAGGGCTTAATATGATGGAGATATTAAGGTGGTCTGGTTCGCTATAGAGAATTTTGTAGTCATGTGGTGCACAGTGTTTCTACAATGTTGTCCAGATGACTGGACAACTACAGCTAATGTGATCAGGGAGACAGGTAGGAGAGTACTTGGTGTGTCATCTGGAAGGGAAGTAGATAAGGAGACTTTGTGGTGGAATGAGGAGGTACAGGAGTGTATAAAGAGAAAGAGGTTAGCTAAGAAGAACTGGGGCACTGAGATGACTGAGGAGAGTGGACAGGAGTGCAGGGAGATGCAGCGTAAGGTGAAGGTAGAGGTAGCAAAGGCCAAACAAGGGGCTTATGATGAATTGTGTGCTAGGTTGGACAGTAAGGAGGGAGACACTGATCTATTCAGGTTGGCAAGACAGAGATAGAGATGGGAAGGATGTGCAGCAGGTAAGGGTGATTAAGAAGAGAGATGGAAGCCTGGGAAGATGGAAGGAGTACTTTAAAGAGTTGATGAACGATGAAAATGAGAGAGAACAAAGGAGGGCATTGAAGAGGATGAAGAGTTGAAAGGCACTCGGTCCTGACGATATACCTGTAGAGGTTTGGAAGTGTCTACGAGAGGTGGCAGTAAAGTTTCTGACTGCGTTGTTCAACAGGATCTTAGATAGCGAGAAGATGCCTGAGGAATGGAGGACAAGTGTGCTGTTGCCATTTTTAAGAACAAGGGAGATGTGCAGTTATGGCAACTACAGAGGAACAAAGCTGATGAACCATACAATGAAGTTATGGGAAAGAGTAGTGGACGCTAGACTAAGGGCAGAAGGGAGCGTTTGTGAGCAGCAGTATGGTTTCATGCCAAAAAAGAGTACTACAGATCCAGTATTTGCTTTGAGGATTTTGATAGAGAAGTACAGAGAAGGCCAGAGGGAGCTGCATTGTGTTTTTGTAGATCTGGAAATAGCTTATGACAGGGTGCCCAAAGAGGAACTGTGGTATTGTATGAGGAAGTCTGGAGTGGCAGAGAAGTATGTTAGAGTGGTGCAGGACATGTATGAGGACTGTAAGACAGTGGTGAGGTGTGTTGTAGGTGCGACAGAGGAGTTCAAGGTGAGGTGGGACTGCATCAGTGATCAGCTCTGAGCCCCTTCTTGTTTGCTATGGTGATGGACAGGCTGACAGACAAGGTCAGACAGGAATCTCCACGGACTATGATGTTTGCAGATGACATTGTGATCTGTAGTGAAAGCAGGGAACAGGTGGAACAGAAGCTATAGAGGTGGAGGTTTGTCCTGGAAAGGAGAGGAATGAAGGGTAGCCGCAGTAAGACCGAGAGTACATGTGTGTGAAAGAGAGGGACCCAAGTGACAGTGTCACTGAGGAAAAGACAGGAGGCAGAGTTGAAGGTAGCAGAAATGAAGATGCTGAGGTTCTCTCTGGGAGTGACCAGGATGGATAGGATCAAGAATGAGTACATCAGAGGGGACAGCACAAGTTAGAGGTTTTGGAGATAGTCAGAGAGGCCAAACTGTGATGGTTTGGACATGTCCAGTGGATAGTGAATATATTGGTAGAAGGATGCTGAGTTTTGAACTGCAAGGCAAGAGGCCTGGATGAAAACCAAATAAGAGGTTTATGGGTGTAGTGAAAGAGGACATGAAGGTAGTTGGTGTGAGAGAAGAGGATGCAGAAGAGAGGGTTAGATGGAGGCAATTGATTTGCTGTGGCGGCCCCTGAAGGGAAAAGCCAAAAAGAAAAGAAAAATTTATGATATTCATCTGATCTTGTGATTTTTGATGTTCAGGTGATGGGCGTTACTCTTTGCTGGGGCAGCCGCTGCAGTACAGCTTGTGTCCTCCTTCTCTCATGCATGGCCAGTCCTACAACTCTCATCAGGTCAGCACTGCCAGGCTTTTGTTCCATCTGAAACTCAGTATCTTCTTATTGATGATGTGATACTGAACAATCCTTATTCTACAAAACCAAGCATGCCCTCTGTTACCCTGCTCTCCTAAATGGTTTTTAAAAGATATGTGGGTAAAAACAACCGCTGTACTGTTATTCTTACGTTTGTCAACACCGCATGTCTTGATTGGGTGAATGTAGATGTTTTTGTGGTGAGGGCTAAATTCCTAAAAATGTAAATCATGTGTAAAAAAAGATGTAATTTAGTTATTTTAGCTACATTATATATTTTTTTTGTTCTCATGACATATGTTTCAGCTGTCCCAGCTGCCAAACTCCAGTGTGTAAGACTCCCTGGTTGTTTATACTCCATCTAGTGTCTTGTCAGGGAACTGTGATGTATTAATACTCCTTACACCATCTTTGTTTCAGGGCCAAAGTGTAATGAAACACGGGGCACGAGGGAAAAAACAAACCCTCAAATCTGCTTCAACAGATCTCGGCACTACTGATGTTGGTAAGTTGGAGATTCTTCATCACAGAACAGCACAAGCTCCACAAGAATTACCATTATGATTTGTAAATGTAATACACACTCACTAATTTACATATTTTTAAACTCTTGAATTTTAGCCTATATCGTGACTTATTTGTGTGTCTTTCCTCAGAAACTTCTTTAGTTCTACATCTGCAATTTCACCAAATGGTGTTTACATTGGAGGTACTGCTAACCTCAGGACTGCACAGCACATCACTATTAAGATGAAAGAGACAAGCAAACAATAACATCAGCCACTTAAACAGTTGTTTTCTGTGGTGTGATTTACATCCATGAGCTCCTCTTGCACCATAGATGTTTTATTTTTTTTGCCTGTTTTTGTGCACACTGACATAGAGGTTTGCTGACATGATTTGTATATTTTTCACCGAACTATGCAAAATAGGCTGATGATACGTTTGAATTCATCTGCACATGCCGTGTTTTTTTCTAAACACAAGACGCTTCAGTGGGTAGCTCACAGGAAGGCCACTCAAGAAGAGTTTTGACCAATTTTTGCGTTCGATTTAAGTGGATATCAGTAAGGACATCCTTTTTTTATTGGTTGATTTGTTAGAGCTGTTTATTCCTTTGCAAAGACAAACTTACTGAGCTGGAATAAAGTTGAAATTGTGATAATGAATTTGATCTCATATACATTTTATAACTTTTGAAAAATACGTGTTTTGTAATATGTAAACTAGTAAATATTATAGATGTTTGTTCTCATTAAAGATTTATTAATATCATGGAGTGAAGTGGAGGAGAGAGTGATGAGAGAAAAGGAGTGTGAGGAAGCAGGATGGCAGGTTGGGCATGTGAGTGTTTCACACCAGGGCTCAAAATGGCAGATAGAACCATGAGGCTTGTGGATGGGGTGGAGACACAAGCACCATGGAGGCTGTGTTGGACACATTTAATGTCGATTGCAAACTGTGTTTTAGAATGTGTGTTGAACTGTGTTCTTGTGCGTATTTTGGGTGGGGAGAGGAGAAACAGAGGAGGCAGGATTCAGTCCTCCACAGAAAGACATATCAGCTGCTTATTTTGTTTGCTTAGGGTTAGGGTTAGGCCTCTTTCTTTTCTTTTTTCCTCTTTTTCCTCTGCCTTTCCTATACCCCTGAGGAGACACAGGGACAGAAGATGGGGGGCCCCACTGTCTTGCCAAGTTCTGCGTAAAGGAATTATTACTCCTTATACGGAGTTTTCATACTAAACCTTTGGTTCTATTACATGACAAACACATTCCAGCACACCCCCCCCTTCCATGACTTTTAAGCCATGGACCCAAGCTGGGAAATTTAATAGAACACAACAATTTTCAACAAAGATAGCGCTGATCTAGGGCTGCTGTCTGACTACTGTATTCTTCACTTCAGATGAAGGCAAAAACCCCAATGATGACATTATAGGATGAAAATACCTTCATGACCCTCACTGAGCAATTGCTTTTTTAGCCTGCAGGGAAGACATTTCACAAGAAAAATTAGTAGACTCAAAAATAATGACTAAGCATTTAAACATGACCATGTCATTCACCAATGAACATCACTGGTGAATGATATGGTCATTCACCATATCATTGACCAGGTTAAAAAGACTGATAAAAGACTATCAGTCTTTTTAACCTTTTTAACCCATCTTCTTCTTTTCCTTTTGGCTTTTCCCTTCAGGGGCCGCCACAGCGAATCAACTACCTTCATGTCCCCTTTCACTACACCAATAAACCTCTTCTTTGGCTTCCTCTAGGCCTCCTGCCTTGCAGTTCAAAACTAAGCATCATTCTAACAATATAATCACTGTCTCTCCTCTGGACATGTCCAAACCATCTCAGTCTGGCCTCTCTGACTTTATCCCCAAAACTTCCAACATGTGTTGTCCCTCTGATGTATTCATTCCTGATCCTATCCATCCTGGTCACTCCCAGAGAGAACCTCAGCATCTTCATTTCTGCTACCTCCAACTCTGCCTCCTGTATTTTCCTCAGTGACACTGTCTCTAGACCAAACAACATCTCTGGTCTCACAACAGTTTTGTACACCTTTCCTTTCATTTTAGCTGAAACTCTTCTATCACACATCACACTTGACACCTTTCTCTACCCGTTCCATCCTGCCTGTACACGCTTCTTTACCTCTTTTCCAGACTTTCCATTACTCTGCACTGTTGACCCTAAGTACTTAAAATCCTCCACCTTCTTGATCTCTTCTCCCTGTAACCTCACTCTTCTACTTGGGTCCCTCTCATTCACACACATGTACTCTGTCTTACTGAAGGTAACCTTCGTTCCTCTCCTTTCCAGGGCAAACGACAACCCCTCTAACTTCTCCTCCACCTATTTCCTGCTCTCACTGCAGATCACAATGTCATCTGCAAACATCATAGTCCATGGAGATTCCTGTCTGACCTCGTCTGTCAACCTGTCCATCACCATAGCGAACAAGAAGGAGCTCAGAGCTGATCCCTGATGCAGTCCCACCTCCACCTTGAACTCCTCTGTCACACCTACAGCACATCTCACCACTGTCTTCCAGTCCTCATACATGTCCTGCACCGCCCTAACAAACTTCTCTGCCATTCCAGACTTCCTCATACAATACCACAGTTCCTCTCTGGGCACCCTGTCATAAGCTTCCTCCAGATCTACAAAAACACAACGCAGCTCCGTTTGGCCTTCTCTGTACTTCTCTATCAAAATCCTCAAAGCAAATACTGGATCTGTGTACTGCTGCTCACAAATGCTCACTTCTGCCCTTAGTCTAACTTCCACGACTTTTTCCCATAACTTCATTGTATGGCTCATCAGCTTTATTCCTCTGTAGTTGCCACAAGTCTGTACATCTCCCTTGTTCTTAAAAATGGCACCAGCAAACTTGTCCTCCATTCCCCAGGCATCTTCTCACTATCTAAAATCCTGGTGAACAACCCAGTCAAAAACTCTACTACCACCTCTCCTAGACACTTCCAAACCTCTACAGGTACATCATCAGGACCGAGTGCCTTACCACTCTTCACCCCCTTCAATGCCCTCCTCACGTCATCCTGACTAATCTTTGCTACTTCCTGGTACACAACAGCCACTCCTTCAAGTGTTTGTTCTCTCTCATTTTCCTCATTCATCAACTCTTCAAAGTACTCTTTCCGTCTTCCCATCACACTACTGGTCCCTGTGAATAGGCTTCCATCCCTATCTTTAATCACCCTAACCTGCTGCACGTCCTTCCCATCTATCTGTCTCTGTCTTGCCAACCTGTATAGATCAGTGTCTCCCTCCTTACTGTCCAACCTAGCATACAAGTCATCATAAGCTTCTTGTTTGGCGTTTGCTACCTCTACTTTCACCTTAAGCTGCATCTCCCTGTACTCCTGTCTACTCTCGTCAGTCTTCTCAGTGTCCCACTACCTCTTGGCTAACTTCTTTCTCTGTATACACTCCTGTACCTCCTCATTCCACCACAAAGTCCTCCTTATCTACTGTCCTTCCAGATGACACACCAAGTACTCTCCTACCTGTCTCCCTGATCACATTAGCTGTAGTTGTCCAGTCATCTGGAAGCACCTCTTGGCCACCCAGAGCCTTTCTTAACTCCCTCCTAAAAGTCATACAACACTCAACCACCAGTCAACCACCATCTGTCCTTCTGGGTTCCTTTCCTGGATACCAAACCTGCCCATCACCTCTATTTCCTGCACGAACATGTCCATTGAAGTCTGCACCAATGACAACTCTCACTTCTAGGTATGTTCTGCATCACTTGATCCAAGTCCAACCAGAATTTCTCCTTCTCTTCCAGCTCACATGCTACCTGTGGAGCATAACCACTAACAACATTGAACATCACGCCTTCTTTTTCTAGCTTCAGACTCATCACTCTATCTGACACTCTTTTCACCTCCAGGACATTTCTAACAAACTCCTCCTTCAAGATAACTCCTACTCCATTTCCATTCCTATCTACACCATGCTAGAACAACTTGAACCCTGCTCCTAAATTTCTAGCCTTGCCACCTTTCCACCTGGTCTTCTTGACACACAGTATGTCTACCTTCCTTCTTTGCATCACGTCAACCAACTCGCTACCTTTTCCTGTCATAGTTCCAACATTCAATGTCCCTGCTCTCAGTCCTATACTCTTGGTGTAACTCTTCTTCCTCTTCCTATGAACACACTTTCCTCCTCTCCTTCGACCAACAGTAGACCAATTTCCACCCGCACCCTGTAGGTCAACAGCACCAATGGGGGTCGTTGTTAACCCCTGCCTCGACCGATCCGGTATGGAGGTCATAGGTTTGATTCACATGTTTGGTTTGGCAAAAGTTTTACGCCAGATGCCCTTCCTGACGCAACCCTGTGTATTTATCCGGGCTTGGGGCTGGCACAATAAGACACTGGCTTGTGTCCTCTTGTGGCTACATTAACCTTTTTAACCCATCAGTCCTCAGTAATTACATATCTGTATCTAATCTGCCATTTTTAAGTAAGATTTTAGAAAAACTTGTTTTTAGTCAGCTGAATTATTTTTTTAAACTCTCGTAACATCTTTGAAAAATATTCATCTGGTTTTCAGGCCAAACACAGTAAAGAGACAGCATTAATACAAGTTGTCAATGACTTAAGGTGCAATATGGACATAAAGACACTTTCTGTTCTTGTTTTGCTTGACCTCATTGCAGCGTTTGACACAGTTGACAACGCAGTTCTCCTGGACAGACTTTATACCCTAGATGGGCATTTCTGGTACTGTTTTAAATTGGTTTAAGTCATATCTTACTGGAAGAGAATTTTTTTATAAGCATGGCCGAGCATTCCCCTAAGTGCTATGAACTGAAGTTTGGTGTCCCCCAAGGCTCAATTTTAGGTCCAACTCTTTTTAATCTTTACATGTTACCACTGGGGGATGTCATCAGGAGGCACGGCATTAATTTCCATAGTATGCTGATGACACAGCTTTACATAGCCATGTCCCCTGATGACACTGGGCCAGTAGATGCCCTCTTAAAATGCATTTTAGATATAGTGGTACCTCTACGTATGAAATTAATTGGTTCCGAAAGAAATTTCATAAGTAGAAAATTTCGCACGTTGTCCATGCAAATGCCCTAATCCGTTCCAAGCCCCCAAAAATTCCGACATACAGTAGATGTTTTGTAAAGCATAAAAATGCATCAAAACATGTAACAAATACATATTACGATTAGATTATTACACAATAAAGGAGAGTTGTGCATAATGTAAAAAACAAAGAATGAGTAAAAAATAACTAATGGTCATTTACCTTATAGCTGCTGTCCCCATTGTTTTTTGTCCTCTTTACTTCATGCGCTCCTGCCTCACGATGCCGAACAACAGACACTTAATTTAAAACTCAAAGCCCTGGCTTTTAAGACATCTGAGCAGGTAAAAAAAACCTTGGTGTTATTCTAAATTAAATTTTAATTCTCGTAGCAAAAATATGGTTAAGAGTGGTTCTTATCATCTAAGAACATTGTCAAGGTAAGATCATTTTATCTCAAACCAACACGGAGACACTAATGCATGCTTTTATCACTTGTAGAATAGACTACTGCAATGCTCTTCTTTCTGGTCTCTAAAAAAAAGCACTACTACTCCATTACAACATCTCCAAAACTCAGCTGCGCGAGTTCTGATGAGGACCAGAAAGAGAGCTCACATCACACTAATGTTAAAGTCTCTGCACTGGTTAGTTATACGCTTCAGAATTAATTTTAAGATCCTTTTAATGGTTTTTCAAGCTCTTAATGGTCTTGGTCCTAATTATTTATCTGATTTGCTTTTAACATCTTTGGCCTCTAGATCTCTCCGATCTTCAGTCACTCCTTTTAATTACTCCAAGTTTTAACCAAAACATGGCGAGGCCTCCTTATACCCTGATGGCCTACGTTTATGGAACAGTTTGCCTAAGGACCTGAGGAAAATAGAGAATGTGGACATTTTTAAAAGCAAACTCAAGACTCACCTTTTTAACTTAGCTTTTAACTAAAAATGTATTTATTTAATATTTTGTTATTATTAATATGTTTAACTTTTTAGCCTGGCTCTTAATTGAATCTTATTTATTTTATTAAACACAGATTTATTTATTTAGTTTTGTTAGACTGTTTTTTTAAATGAATTTTGTTTATTTGATTATTTTTATCTTATTAGTCCGGCATCTAACCTTATTTTATTTGTTTTTTCATTCATTCATTCATCTTCCAACCCGCTTAATCCGCTAACGCAGGTCGCGGGGTAGCCAGTGCCTATCCTGGCAGTCTCAGGGCGTGAGGCGGGGGACACTCCAGGCACGACGCCAGTGTACCGCGGAGCCACATAGAAACAAACAACCACTCACACACACACTCACTCCTATGGTCAATTTGGGACCGGCCAATCAACGTGGAAGCGCATGCTTTTGGAGGTGGGAGGAAGCCGGAGAACCCGGAGAGAACCCACGCAGACACGGGGAGAGCATGCGAACTCCGCACAGAGCGGGACTCGAACCCGGGTCCGCCGTGTTGTGAGGCAGCAGCGCTAACCACTACGCCACCGTGCCGCCCTTTATTTGTTTTATTACTTTTAATTATTGAATTTTAATCTAAATTGCAGTGGTTCTTAACCTTGTTGGAGGTACAGAACCCTGTCGGTTTCATATCCTCACTCACCGAACCCTTCTTTAGTAAAAAACTAAAATAAAATTCTTAATTTAAGACAAGTATATATTTTTCTTGTTTATTTAATGAATTGTGCATTAATGTCACCTTTTTCAAAGAACAAAACCAAGACAGTGCATGAACTCACATGAAATTACCTTCCTGCAAATCAGTGTGACTTCTGATGTTTTCCATGCAGCTTAAGGAAGTGTTCCTTTATTTTTGCCAGTGCGTGACTACAGTTGCTCAACTTGACATTGCAAATCATGCAGAACGCTGACTCCCATCACATTCTATTATACAGGGCATGTAAATTCAAGTTGCACATATTTGTCCGACCACTTTCTTTTTTTGCTCAACATAATTACTATGAATTAAAATATTAAGAAAGTAATCAGATGATGTACCATCATGACAGGCATAAATCGACTACTGAGTGCGCAAAATCCCATGTAGCATAGGTATGCTAATCGATGTAACGTCATCATATGCAGCCAGTGATGGCTAAGGGGGGCGTGTCATCACGAATTCACACGATGTGTCAAACGTACACAGTGATTCATGTATGTTCGGCAAAAACACCCAACATGATGTGTCGGGTGTTTTGTCTTGACCTCCGTCTCCGCCGAACCCCTGAGACCAACTCACCGAACCCCTAGGGTTCGATCGAACCCAGATTAAGAAGCACTGCTATAGTCATATCTCCTTAGCGATTAATTTTTCTCTGGTATTTCCTAACTTCAAAGTGGCTTGTGTAGGATAGTTTCCTCTATGTTTTGACCTTGTCAGTGTTTTTAAATGTGTGTGTGCGGGCGCGTGTGCATGAGTAGGGGAAGAGGGGGGGATATTTCATGTGTAAACTGTTTTCGTATTGTTTTTATGTAAAGCACTTTGGGCTAAAGCACTTTATAAATAAAGTTTGATTGACTGATCACTGAACTGTGAGTATAAAGCTAATATTTTCAGAATAATGATCAACCAAGTAAATGCACTTCGAATATGAATATGAAATTATGACTGTAAGCATACAGCGTCTGTATGTATGTCATACTGAATGATCACTGAAAAACTGAATAATGTGAAGTAATGATATGAAAACATTCAGGTGAGGCCTTTATTTACGCACTCTGTGAAGATTCAGATCACACATGTAGATTCCTCTTTGGTGACACAAGCCACATTTTTTGGTCTTTTTTTCACAGTCCTGGAGTCTCATCCTTTGGAGATGTTATCTTTATCATCTCAGAGGGGAAGTTACCAGCACTTCACCTCTTAGATCGCTAGGGCCTTGCTCAGACCAGTCGCCTACATCCCAACTTTAGCCCATTGAGATTGATGTTGCATATCTTGTGTGTAGTCTGAACAGTCCCAATTGGATTTTTGCAGAATGGATTGAAACCGCATTCGGGAGATAATTTTGTGTCAGATAGGGAGAGAAGCGATGCAGTCTGAACAGCTCCCAAAACCCCGATCGGATGTGGCGGACCGTGACATCATATTTGCAACACGACAGGGAGGCGCCAGAAGGAAAAGCGTTGTGCATTATGCAGCGGTAAAACACTGAAGAAGATATTGACGATGTCTTGTGTATGTTTTCTCCACCTCTACCAGACAGTGATATCGCCAATACGTTAAGGTAACAAAACTTCACGTTTATCGTTGTTGCCGCCATCGCAATTTTATGACTTCACACATTACGCGCACTGGACGACGAATCCCCCCGACATCATTGCTATGGCAACCGGTCAATCGGCCATTAATGTGGCCGAGTCATATCGCATTTGGACACTTGCTGAAAATAGTTTGAACAGTCATCCCTTAAAATCAGATATGGAAGGAAACCAGATATGCCTGCAGTCTGAATGGGGCCTAACAGTGTTCTTGTCCTGTACTTGGCTGCGTGCCAAAAAGGACATTCCCCCCAGATCTCTACCCCTAAAAGGTGTGAGGATCTCCCTGCTTCACTGACAATGAGACGAGGGGAATCTAAACATCCACCCTGCTTTGTAGTCAGACTTCCCTTCAACACCAATGGGTGGGTGTGCCTGGTAGGAGTGTCTATTTAAAAATGACAGGTGAGTCCAGGAAATACACTTCCGAACCTTCATAGCCATCAGAGTTGTCATCATGACCTGGAGGGCTGGAATCCCAATTTCCTCTTACCTGTAATAACCTTCAGAAAGACCCAGTCTGTAGCTGTACGCGTTGGCAAGGAACGCCTTAGTCATCCTCGTCATCTTCATCACTGGAAGACTCTCCTTTCACTTCTCCCATGTCTTCCCAGTCAGGCACTGGATACAGGTCGGGAATCTGTGAAAGTTCTCTAACCAACACTAATATCTGCTTCTCTACGTATATTCACTGACCTCATCACCGGGATGCAACAACAATAACACAAAATCTAGTATCACCACACACATTAAAATCACCATACCTATCTTAAATAGTCCCTGTTTCCATCCTCTCAACATATCAGCCTACAATACCTGAGTCAACATCTTGTCCTGTATCCTCTTTTACTTCAATCCTGAGATTCTTAATCCTCTTCATAGCCTTGGTAAAGGAACCACCAGGAGCCGTGTTACCTGGAATATATGTACAACAGTACTCACCTATCAGAGCACCAACAGTTTTGTTCAATCAATAACCAGTCCATAACTTGTCTATTTTGCCAGGCCACGGCACTGGTAGCATCCATCTGCTCACCAAAAGAAATCAAAGCATCATCAGTGTACCATATTGGCCCGAATATAAGACGGTGTTTTTTGCATTGAAATAAGACTGAAAAAGTGGGGGTCATCTTACATTCGGGGTCTAGAAATTATACCCATTCACAACGCTAGATGGCGCCAGATATTTTTAAAGCGAATGCTGAACTTAATTCCCCAGGCAAAAGCGAACCCCTGTCACGAAGAAGAAAAATAAAAATAGCGGTAGCACAAAGAAGAAAAATTAAAAATAGCGGTAAGAAAGAAAAGCGAAGAAAATAAGAGAAGAAATAACAGAAAATGGAGAAATGTAGCGACAATCTGGAGAAAAATGGGTCAAAGATTTGCCAGGTTAACCGGCAGCTGAGGAGAAGTTATGATGCAAACGTCAAGATGATGGTGATAAATGAGGCAGAGTCTTCAAACGATTGCAAAGCGGCTGTGAAATATGGTGTCACAGAGTGTAATGTATGGAGATGGAGATGTTTTTCCTTATTAGTAATAATAAACCTTTATTGTCCCACAGTGGGGAAATTTATTCAGATTTGTTTCAAGACTGCAGTTACAGTTACACTTTGATGGTTAATGCAGTTATTGCAATTTTGTTGTTTTATCACAGTAGATTGGTTAATTTACATTTCAAAAACCAGAAGCCATTCATTTACAAATGTGATTGCACTTTAGTTTACATATTTAAATGTTCATATATTAAGATGTGATAGATAGTTTTTGCATGATTTGAATGAGACAAAATAACATGCATTTTTCTCTCGAATATATTGTTATAATCATTTTTTCAGATGTACTGTAATTATTTTCTGTATAAAAATTAAATTTGGTGTTCAAAAAGTCTTTTTTAAAATTTGAGTCTTGAAAGAAAGGGGGTCGTCTTACTGTATAATCAGGGTTGTCTTATATTCGGGCCAATACGGTAATTAAATGCTGTTGATTATAATAGATGTAATTAATCCACCCAGTGTTCTTATTCGCAGTTATCCATGGCAAAATAGACTCCAACCCTGACCTATCCTCATTTCTGGCCTTATACCTTTAAGGAATCCCTCGTATCAAAATAAACATTAGAATCTGGAACATATTGTCTTTGCTCTGTTAACAACATTATAATCTTCACCAGGTCGATTCTCAGGAGGAATTACAATTATCTCCTGTACTATTTGCACCCTAATACATCTGCCTGCCCAAGAAGAGAATAAAGTCGCTGTCCTCCACACCACCAGTAATGATCAACTATAACTGCACTTTGGTAATAATAAGGACATTAATATTAACATTAACAGAAAGTACATTCCATCTGCCTCTTCTACTCTCTACATTATCTCATGAAACCAGCTCGGGGTTTGTTATAGTAGGAGTCATAGTGTTAATTGGTCTGGTGGTAGGGATTGTCATTGACGCAGTTGTTGCTTAAATGGTAGGTATTAGTGCTCTAGTAGGAGATAGTATCATTGGTATTGTGGTAAGTTTCATTATGGTTCATTAGAATTACTTCTATGGAAGGGTTAAAGTTACATTCCCTTCATCTCCAAGCACTCCTTCCTAACAAACTTCTCTTTGAAGGAGGAGTTTGTATGTAAATGCAAAAAGATCTGCTAACTAAACGTAGCAGCACACTGAAAAAATGCCCAACACAAATCAATGACAGTGAACCACTTAGCATCTGGTGGAACATTCAACAATGAAGTGTGAGAATTTGGAACCTCAGCGGGAAAATCCTGTATTACTTCAATATACGTAAATCATGCGCTAAACGATGCTTTTATCCAATATTACCTCAGGCAGTTCTGTAGTTTTTCCTTAGAAATAAAAGGGTAGGTATCAGCTGCTTAGTCTCTGAGAATTCCAAAAATTCTTAATTTTAGAGGTGGTGCGAGTGAACCTGGCCCACACAGGCGTAGGCAATACCTAAATCCGCCATCATCTCCAAAGGCACACTAATAAAACCTCCTCCTCAGGGCGTAATGTAACAACCAGCTGATGACCCCGCTCTGGATCCCCTAGAGCCCAGCTGGAAGTCGCTGCCAGAGGTTCCCAGGTCCCCGAAAACTATCGGATATATTTCAGTCCATGCATATTTTGCCCAGGTTCAGCACAACAGATGCTCTAATTGATACGCAAATGTCCTAATTTTCCACAACCAGAGCATCTTGGTTCCCGTCTTGGGATTGTCCATTCGTCCCCCTGTCATTCCTCTGCCTCGTCTCACTGTAGGAGCTCCCCAGCCTCTAGGCTGCACATATGTCACTTGGGGAGATGCAGGTATTGGAGCCCTTGGTTGTGGAGCAGCTGGTGACATTTTGACTGCTGCTAAGTTTAACATGACTAGATAAAGTGCTTCCTTTTCAGATTTCATCACACAATCTCAGACCAAGGTTACTATTCAGACCAGCATCAGAGAGGAGAACGGAGAAGGAGACATCTTCTGTACTGTATTAACACTTTTTCTTCAGCCAAGTCCCTACTTGTTTGTTTACTCTTAATTGTCTTCGTTTGGTTTATATAATATACTGTATACTGTATATATACTGTGTATATACTGTATGTATATATATATATATACACACACACACACTATATATATAGACTAGTGACAAATTAGTGACACACTCTAGTTAGTTTTTAATGTTTTTCATGCATGTATACTATATGTGCATACAGGCCTTAACACACAAACTGGGGGCCTGTACATATGCAAAGGAGATAGAGTGGCGGGCACCTCCTTAGTGGTGCGCCCAAATGAGCAACTTGTAAGGGGGACGGTGCCTTGCTCAAGGGCATCTCGGCAGTGCTCCGGAGGTGAGCGGACACCTCCCGCTGTCAGCTCAGCTCCAGGTGTTGTTTTGGGCGAGAGCGGGAATTGAACCGCTTATCTTGAAACATTGGACGACCCACTCTACCGCGCGCTTTACCACTGCCGCCCCAGTTTGAAACTTCTGCAAAATAGCTAATTCTCTAACATGCTTTTGAACACATGTAGCTCTTTTATCATTTGGCTTAGTTTTTTTTATCAAAATTTCCATTTCTCTACATCGGCTTATGTCAAATGTACCATCCGACGACCAGTGAGACCGATTGCTTTGTGTTAATTACATTTTAGTGAATATTACATCAGACAACATCGGGTTCAGTTTACTGAGAATCCTCACTGTTGACCAACTCTGCGATTCAGACCCCATGACTCACACAGCACAGACAGTGTAAGCAGTTATGTAGTTTTTATATATGTTGTAAAATATAGTGTCTAATGTTAATGTCAAATAATTATGGAGAGTACCGTATTGGCCCGAATATAAGACGACCCTGATTATAAGACGACCCCCTCTTTTTCAAGACTCAAGTTTGAAAATACTTTTTGAACACCAAATTTAATTTTAATACAGAAAATAATTACTGTACATCTGAAACACATGATTATAACAATATATTCGAGAGAAAAAGCATGTTATTTTGCCTCATTCAAATCATGAAAAAACAGTCTCACATCTTTACATTTAAATATGTAAACTTAAGTGCAATCACATTTTTAACTGAATGGTAAGTGGTACCAACCTTGCTACCATCCGAGAACCGACCCACTTTTCTCCAGATTGTCGCTACATTTCTCCATTTTCTGTTATCTCTTCTGTTATTTTCTTCTTTTTTCTGTCTTACCGCTATTTTTTATTTTTTTCTTCGTGCTACCGCTATTTTTATTTTTCTTCTTCGTCACAGGGGTTCGCTTTATCCTGGGGAATAAAGTTCAGCATTCGCTTTAAAGATATCTGGCGCCATCTAGCGTTGTGAATGAATATAATGTCTAGACCCCGAATGTAAGACGACCCCCACTTTTTCATATTTCAATGCAAAAAACACCGTCTTATATTCGGGCCAATATGGTATATGTTGAAAAATAGTATAAACAGTATTAGTTTTAATAGTATTAACACACAAATACAGAAGATAAAAATTTAAAAATATGTAAAATAGTGAACAGATCAATTATTATTAAGCATTATGGTGTAAATGTCTAGGTTGTGTTGCTCTGTCTCTACACTCCCCCCTTTTTTTTAGAATGTAACTTTATCAGCCACTATCAACCAGACACTCAAACTGCCAGGATCACCAGAGTATCAAATCTCTACGTAAACCGCACGATAATGACTACAAAAATTAAAAATGTGCACTGAGATACCACAAACCAAACACAGACAGAGAACAGAGCAAAAATTCTCAAAATTACATGTATTCAGACTGTTTTTGTATGAATTTAACACACACGCTGCCAGCATAGTCCTTCCAGACACTGAATCAACCATTCACTTTTAGCAAAGCTAAGCTATGCTAAGCTAATTATGCTAAACAAAGCTAATATATTAACTAGATCTCAGTTAGCTAAGTTAAATTATGCTAAGATAACATGCTAACTTATGCTAAATAATGCTAATTTGACCTATTCTAGGTTAGAGTTAGATTAAGTATTTACAAAATGACATGCCTATCAAATGACCCAACTTTTCTCCCAAAATGACTTTAAAATCCACTTATTGTTCTTTACGAAATGGCATACCTCTTGGATAGATTCCACCCTGAACTCAAAAATGGCGCTCTTATGCTGGATAGCTTCCAATCATGAGCCCAAAATTGCTTTCCTAAGCTGGTTAGTAAAAAGCCCCAAACATCACGTCACACAACACGTCACAAAAAGTGCACATGGACGAAAAATAGCAGTACAGTGATACATCTACTTACGAAATTAATTGGTTCCTTAAGAAATTACTTAAGTAGAGACACATTTTCCATGCAAATGTCCTAATCTGTTCCAAGTCCACAAAAATTCTGACATGAATGTTTTATAAAACATAAAAATGCATCAAAACATGTAACAAATACATGTTACGATTAGATTATTACACAATAAATGAGAGTTGTGCATAACGTACAAAACAAAGAATAAAGAATAATAATGACAGTCATTTACCTTTTAACAGCTATCCCCATTGTTTTTTGCCTTCTTTGGTTCATGAGTTCCTATCTCACGATGCCGAACAACAGAGTGAATTCTAGTCCTCCTTTTCAACTTCTCCAACCACCCACGCAATGCCCTAAACTCCTTAAACTTCCTTTTGTTTTAATAGTGTGGCAATTGTAGATTTTTAGCCATATTCTTTGGCGAGATCAACCAAATGCATCCCTTTCTCATGCTTTTCTATTATCTCTTGCTTTATTTGTATGGACAAAAAAACTATTTTCTTAGTCTTTTCTTTCCCTCTTTTCTCTGTCACTTTCTGTTCGCGCAAAACTATCAGACTACCTCACGGGTCGAGTGCCGAATGCCGAGACACTCCATAAGCACCTTTCTAGCTCTACAGAGAGGTGGAGTGGCATCCCTCTTAGCCAATGGGATACCAGGAAGATACGTAATAGGTAATAGCCAATAGCAGAGCAGCTATGAGAATGTTGCGTTCAGGAACCTGTGAGAGATTTGAGTATCAGCTGACACTGTGTTTTTACATTACGTAAGTCGAAATTTCTTTCGTGAGTAGAGGTAATATTTTCCTGCTGAGAAATTTCGTAAGTAGAAAATTTCGCAAGTAGAGACATTCGTAAGTAGAGGTATCACTGTATTGGTTAATCACACCTCAGTTATTGTGAAACAAATCTGAAGCTAATATGTAGCTACTTATAGCTCAACAATCTTATTCCCTTTTAAACATTAGATATTTATTACAATGAAGTAATAAACAAAAATAAGATGGTTTATCATATTTTTTTTCCACTGAAGCAGAGATTTTTTTATTTATTTTTAACAGCACGTTTATTCATAACCCAAGTCAAATTGCAAAATCACGTTGACACTAAATTTAAAAGAGATCCACGTGAAGAGGATTTTTAATATTACTGTGCGTTTTCTGAACAAAGAAACAGATAACCTTTTAACATTTATCAAACTAAAAAAACAGACAAAATTAAGAAAAAAAAACCCTAGATTTTTTAACATGTTTATTCATGAAAGTCAAATTACAAAATAATCACGTTGACACAAAATCCAAAAGATATTCATGCGCTTTTTTTCCTTAGTTTTTTCAATTGAGAGAGAGAGAGATTTGTCTCCTGTCTCGCCTTTCACACATCTTCACACATTTACACACGCAAACACAGAGAGAGAGTAATGGGGGGAGAGATGAAGAGAGAAAAGCACAGATCTATAGGTTTCTGTGGAGATTCATTAATTTCCACATACACTTAAGCAGTTACACGGTACAAGAAAGAGTTAATATATAGAAATTACCCCATGTCAGTCCGGACAAATTTACAGATTTAAAGAGCTCTATGTGGATAGGACTGTCACTCACACATGGAAAATCCAGCTTTACAGCATCACGTCATAAATCATTGATGAATTGATTTAGAGGACGACTCCATGTGTTATCGCCCTGGCACCTTTGAAATTCCGCGTCACAACTCTTCATCAGTCATCACCTTGACAAGAACTTATGAACTCACAGGATGCCAATCGACACGGCTTAACAACCCGAAAGTTAGAAAACCGTATGACGCCCAGACAGAATTACCATTCAATCACAGCTCTGTCTAATCTTATCGTGGCTTTCAAAGCTTTGTTGGCACTTTAAGGTTTCCAGCAAAGAACCACACGCTGGGCTTTTAACCACTATGTAAACAGACTTAAACAAGCATAAGCAGGCAAACAACATGTATTTGGATAATTCTCAACCCATATAGTATGTTACCAACACAGGTAGTTTCAGGAAGATTAACTGAACTTTGTTTAGAATTATGTTTAGCAAGCAATCTTACCAGAATACCACGCCATCTCCTCAAGACAGACAGAAGTGCAAAAATTAAGCCAAGTAGCCTACCTTTTTTTGTGTGGTCACATTGCATTCTGTAAATCCAGATGTGAGAGGTCATGGCTGGCGGATAGAAGTCTTAATCCTCCCTGGTAGGTGACAGCAATTTGTGGTGGCAGAGAGGCTTTCTTAAGACAGGACAAAATACACAAGTATAAAATATTTGTCAAATCAAATTATACATAGGTTGAGAATAAATCCAACATCATCATCAGTGATAAAGACAGACAAACTTATCTACATGGGGAGAGAAGGTGGGGGCCAAGTCTTGCCAAGTTCTGTGTAAAAGAATTACTACTCCTTATACGAAGTTATCATACGAAACCAATGACTCTGGTTCTATTACACGATAAAAACATTCCATCACATCTTGAACTGTAACCCTTACTTGAACTACTGAAATGACGTACGATGGTCAGTACAGCTGCAGTGTAAATCAGAAAGCAGTCACACTAATACATAGGACTCAATAGTTCTTTAATTCACAGTCACACTTATGCACACACTAGAATGTCACAATACACACTACTTTAGGTCTGTTTCTGCCCAGATACAAACTTCTAGCGGGAGACAACTATCTACCCAATAGCACAAATGAGTCTGTTCTTTGAGACGGTGATGAGACTTTAAATGTGAGTTCAGTGTTTTCCTGGCAACTGTGTAATTGATACTCACCTTCAGTTCACACTTTTTGTGTGTATGTGTGTGTTGACTATCAGATGGGTTTGGAGTGTGATTTTTTTATACTCACCACTTTTGAATACCTTCGTAGGTTAAAGTGGATGAAAAGGGTTTGAAAAACACTTGGTATAAAGTGATATACAGGTATAATATAAACTCAACATCACTCAAAATGCTTTCTAAAGTTTGGGAGGTTTTGAGTCACTCTGCTTTTTACACATTTGATTTTCCAGCTGTGTATATAAAGACCTGCTTTTCTGAAGCAGCTGATTCATTAGAGATGAAGCTCTGTTATTTAGACCATAGCATGTGTGTTACACAAGTGCAACAGGTTTGTAAAGAGAACATCTGTATTAGTCCAGCCTGCTAACATGATGTCTCGTCTTTCCTCCCAGTGGTAAGTCGAGTACTGGAGGTAACAGACCTGCCCGAGGGGATTTCACGTCCGGAGGCTGAAAAACTATTTAACCAGCTGTCGATGTGCGGTGCCAAGATCCAGTGGCTGAAGGAGCCCCAAGGAGTCCGAGGAGGGCCTGTTGGCTGTGGACCTTGTCCTGGTGCGGGCCCGTCTGGTCCCTGCGCCGCCATCGGGCCCGGGGCCATCATGGGAGCAAAGGGTGACTGCAACGATCCTGCACACCTCTACACAGTAGTGGCAGTGTTCCCCAGCACCATGGCTGCCCAGAGTGCTTCCTTCAAACTTAACAACAGCGGGGCCAGCCTCTTCAAACTGAGAGCTGCCAAAAAGAACTATGATCTGCGTGTGCTGGAGAGAGCCAGCTCTCAGTGAACAGAAGTGGCAAGGGGGAAGAAAGGAAGTCAAAGAGACAGGAAGTAACATTTCCGGTGGAGCGACGGAAACAGAAGGATTTAGGGGGACTGCACAGAGTGTACAATTTCAAAACAAAATGGAAAAAACTTGAGGTAAATCATGTGTCAAATGTATAAAAGGGAAGAAGGTGTGAATCATGAGGTGACTGGTGTTTGGTTGAAAATATGATTTTGTTTGTTTTTCTTATTCATTGTTTTTGTTTTGTATTTATATAGCAGACGAGCACATAAGACACGTGAGCATTTGTTTCACTGTTGTTGTTGAATGTGTGCTGCCATTATACAAACAAACACACACACACACACACACACACACACACACACACACACACACACACACACACACAGGGAGAGACATATACACAGGCAACAGGGTCACATAGCACATAACAAACGCACTGGACAGTTGACCTCAGTCAAACCTTTCCTCTTCCTCCCCCTACACTCAGCAAACCTTTTCTGCCAATGCCCCCTCCTCCTTCGACTCTCCCCTCAGCTGTTTGTCTCCCACATATTTATAAATTGTCATACACATGATTGTGCACTCTCCGCATTCCCCACCCCTCCCCATCTTCTCTTGCCATGTCTCACACTGCCTCCTCTCTTCTGCCGCTCCTCTGTACACTCTCACTGCTCTCTCTTCTGCTTTCCTTTTGCCTTACTGCTGTTGTGGGTTTCTGTATTGCGCTGTTTTTTCCTCAAAAATTTCTTTTGTTTTTTGGAATTCAACATATTTATATAAGTGATGTAAGGAATAAAAGAAATCTATATATTCAGTGATTTTTTTTTCTTTCCTGAGTGAAAAAAGTTCAGGCTTTCCTTTATCCTTTAATCCTTCCATTACATCCCTCTCTCCTCTTGCCCACATTTGTTTCCTCCCTACTGCCCTCTACCTCACTCATTGTCCCATCCTCTCTACCCTACAGCTCCCACTCTATCCCAAAACCCCACTGTGTTTGCTTTTTTTTGTTGACAGCTGTGCAGAACGTATCAGAAGAAGAAAAGTGCACAAAGATTGCATATGTCTACTGTAAATTTTATTTAATCTGTTTTTTGTTTGTTTTTAAAAATATAAAAGTTGAGAAAAATTGTTCAAAAGTTGCGTGTCATGTGGTGTTTCTTTTTTGGTCTGAACAGCCCCAAGTTATCAATACCATTGTGTGCATGAACACAACACGACCAAATGAAAAATTAACACCATGCTGTCAGAAGTCAACAATTTTATCTCTCCTTTCGTTAGACTATGGGAGTTTAATTCCAAAGGTCTTAACAGAAGTTCCACTTTTTTTTATACTAAACAAGTGACTTGGCTCCTCTTAACCTTTGTGTGTGTATATACCGTATGTACGCTGCTCAAAAAAGAGGAACGCTGAGAAAAAACATCAGATCTAAATGGGGGAAAATGATTTGGAATATCCTGATAATAAGTAGGTGATGTATTAGTTACAAAATAATGCCACATAATTTGATAGAAATAAAAATGATCACCATATAGAGGGGTGAAATCAAAGACACCCCAAAAATGAAAGTGAAAAAATGATGCAGCAGACTGTTCCATTTTGCCAAAATGTCATTGTAGCAACTCAAAATGATTCTCAGTAGTTTGGCCCCCACGTGCTTGTACGCATGCCTGACAACGTCGGGGCACGCTTCTAATGAGACAACGGATGGTGTCCTGGGGGATCTCCTCCCAGATCTGACCCACGGCATCACTGACCTCCTTGACAGTCTTAGGAGCAACCTGGCAGCGCCGGGTGGATCTAAACATAATGTCCCAGAGGTGTTCTATTGGGTTTAGGTCAGGTGGACATGGGGACCAGTCAAGGGTATCAATTCCTTCATCCTCCAGGAACTGCATGCATACTCTAGCCACATGGGGTCAGGACCAGGAGGAACCCAGGTCCCACTGCACCAGCGTAGATTCTGACGCTGGGTCCGATGATTTCATCAGGATACCTAGTAGCAGTCAGGGTGCCATTATCTAACCTGTAGAGATCTGTGCGTCCCTTCAGGGATATGCCTCCCCAGACCATCACTGACCCACCACCAAACCAGTCATGCTGAATGATGTTGCAGGCAGCATAATGTTCTCCACAGCATCTCCACACCCTTTCACATCTGTCGCATATGCTCAGGTTGAACCTGCTCTTGTCAGTGAAGAGCAAAGGGCGCCAGTGGTGTAGTTGCCAATTCTGGTGGTCTATGGAAAATGCCAATCAAGCTCTATGGTGCTGGGCAGTGAGCACAGGCCACCCTCATGGAGCCTGTTTAGTCAGAAAAATTCACACTAGTGGCCTGCTTGATTTCATTTTTTAGGGCTCTGGCAATTCTCATCCTGTTCCTCTTTGCAGACAGGAGTAGATACCGATCCTGCTGAGGGTTTGAAGACCTAGTAATGCCCTGTCCAGCCCTCCTGGAGTAACTACCTGTTTCCTGGACTCTCCTCCATGCTCCTGAGACTGTGCTGGAAGACACAGTAAACCTTCTTGCAATTGCACGCATGTGCCATCCTGGAGGACTTTGACTACTTGTGAAACCTCTGTAGTGTCCAAGTACCGCACCAAAACTACAGCAGTAGAAAATCAGTCTGTAAAAAATCAGCCAAAAGAGATGAGGAGGGGGAAAAAAGTAGCAGTTTTGAAAATAAAAATGAATTGCATTATTTTGTATTGTCTGTATCACTTGCTTTTTCACAGGAAGTGGAACATCAGCAGTCTTTTTGTTGTTTGTTTTAACACAAATTCACAAACAGAAGGCTTGAAAGTATTGGATGGCGCAAAAAAGGAATTGAGGTATGTCACATGCATGTGGGCGCACGCACACAACACACACACACACACACACACACAGACACACACATACACACACACACACACACACACACACACAAAGACCACACACAAGAAATTCACTTATCCTTCATCGCAGCTACATCAGCATCAACCTCCCAAACGAGGAGAAGTGCAGAGCAACAGAGGCAGGTGCCTCAGGCAGTAGCAGGTTCTATCCTCCAATCCATAATTAAGTTCACCCACATAATGTCATTGCTTCAAGGGGAGGTGAGAAATGTTGGATTTCTAGTATGGAGTCAAATGCAGTTTTTTTCCGTCTACACCATTAAATACCAGTCAAATTCCAATCAGCTGTAGATGAGCCTAACAACGTTACAACAATGCTCACAATCACAGTTTTATCTAATTCTCCAACCATGAGATATTTTCTGAATTGCTGGCAGTTACTGAGGAGTTGAACCAATGAGATATAGAAGCACCCTCTATAACAGTAAGTGTCCCTGATCCTCCCACTGACACTGACTGTGGTTCAAAGAGGGTGATAATATGTCAATACATAATCTATTGGCTCATCAATACATGCATTCAGAGTTCTATATCTTCTATCTCCACAAAAGATCCTCCTGATAAAATTTCTCAAATCTCTAATTCACATTTAGAGGGAGGTGGCCTCGGGTTGGAGAAAATGCTGAAATCAGAGGCAGATTGAGTACAATATCACTTTCCCATTAACCACAGTGCAATAAGACCTCATTCAATTCCAGCTAATGTACCTGATTTTCGTTCATATTTTGAGAATGTCACCGGGGTTTCTGCCCAACTGGCAAAGTCTGAGCTCACAGGAGCCTGGCATGATGGTATCATTCAACTAGAGTAGAGGAGCGGTGAAATGCAAGCTCACATGTCCAGGATCTTCTTCTTCTGTCATATGCCATTAGACCTCCAGCTCCGTTGCAGCAAGCCAGTCCAGTATGTCACTGTCTAAGTCTATTAAGCCACAGGCTCCATTTGGTGGCCGGTATATAGATGTAGATGTAGATGTAGATGTTGAACAGAAGTGGTGCGAGTACTGAACCCTGCGGGACACCGTTCCTGAGCTTTCTCACCCTACTGCTTTGGCCATTGCTGGTGTGCAGCCGAAAGCTGCGGTTGCTCAGCATGTTCGTGATGAAGCTCACCATGTGCTTATCTGGGGTGGTCTCCAGAAGCTTCATGTGGAGCCCGCGCAGCCAGACAGTGTCAAATGCAACTGTGAGGTCCAGGAAGACAGCACCGGCCTTCTCTCCTGCCTGGAAGCTTTCCTCTATGTCGTGGCACAGAAGGGTCACCTGGTCTGTTGTCGACCTACCGCTTCGGAAGCCAGCTTGTTCTTTGGGCAGCTGGGGGTCGATGACTGGGGTGAGGTGTGCCAGGATGAGGTGTTCCAGGAGTTTAAAGGGAACACACAGGAGGGAGATGGGCCAGTATCCCTTAGGGTCATTGCTTGGCTTGTTTGGCTTCGGCAGGGCGATCACCTTGGCACGGTGCCAGATCTTTGGCAGCTGTGAGTACTGGAGGCATGCAGAAAGGAAGGGATGGAGCCAGTCATTTGCCGTCTTGTCTTGATTTCTTAAGTACTCCGGGTGGACGCCGTCTAAGCCTGGTATCTTGCCAGTCTTTAGGCGTTGTATGGCCAGACCCTTCTAATGAGCCGTGAAGTTTGTCGACAGGTTGTTGTTACTTCCTGGGGCCATGAGCAGCTTGTGGACTCTTGCTGATGTTTTTCTAGTGAAGTCCTTGTCTGCATTGGGGAAGCGGCCATTTCTCAGCAGGAGCAATGCCATGGAATCTGCAGTGATGGGGCATTGTGCTGGAGTTGTTGACCTTCCTGCCAGTTTGTTCAGAGTCTGCCACCCCTGTCGGCTTGAGTGTGTGAAGTTGATTGATTCCACCGTTTCAATCCAGCGTTGCCTAAGCATCTCGTTCAACCTGATATTAGGCTCCGGCAGTCAGAGGTAACAAACAATAGCTTGGTTAAGGCTCTGGACTGTGCTAGGAAGATGTGTCGGGATCAAGTAATAGTCTCTGGCCTCTTGCCTGTGCGGGGGAATGATGAGACTTATAGTAGATTAACAGCTATGAACCACTGGCTGGTGCGCTACTGTAGGGAACAGGGTTTAGGCTTCGTAGATAACTGGCCTTCCTTCTGGGGCCGCCCCAAGCTGCTGAGAGCTGACGGCCTGCATCCTACTGGGGCAGGCGCAGCTCTTTTGTCCAGGAATATAGACAGGGTCTTACAGCATGTTTAACAATAGCCATACAGCGCTCGGGCTGCAGGTGATTAGAGAACCTGCTAGGGTAGTTGTTGATGCGGTTGTGGAGTCTAGAGTAGGAAACCATCAGACTGATGGAATAGTTAGAAACGTTGAGACTGTCTCCTTCCCTCAGATTTGTAATAAAATGGCCCGGGACTTAAACATGTATATTAAGCACGAGAATCTTACTTTTACTCCTATCACCGGTGACAATGTACTGTTCAGTGAAGCACCTGATCAGGTTATACAAGACTTTATACCTGAAAGTATCCCAGTTATTTTATCACATCGTCTTTATATGTCATTCATTGAGACGCGGCATCTGATTAAGATTAATACATCCTCAGCTTTTAAACCGTTTAACAATAATGTTAGTGATACTACCACATTTCAATTTGGCCTTTTAAATATTAGATCACTGTCATCTAAGGCCTTGCTTGTGAAAGATTTAATTCTTCAGCATGGCCTGGATATGACATGGTCTACACCATGGTTTAATGAGGAGACATGCGATCTCAGATGGGCCTGTAGGAGTTTTAAGTTTCAAGTTTCAAGTTTATTTATTTTTATATAGCCCAGATTCACAAACAATGTCTCAAAGGGCTTTACAATCTGCACATGGACGATATCCCTCTGACCTTTGTGCACTGCAAGCAGTGCGACCCTCACATCAGATAAGGAACAACTCCCCCCAAAACCCTTTTAACAGGGGAAAAAATGGATGGGAGAAACCTCAGGAAGACTGCAGAGGAGGGACCCCTCTTCCAGGAGTGGACAGACGAAGCAATAGATACCGCATGTACAGATTAACAACACAATAATAATAACAGTAACAATAACAGTAACAATAAATGTATAACAAAGGCACGCCGATCCATCCAGTAGAGCGAGTCACCACCAACCGATGAAGCACACAGAGGTCACCGATTGCCGAGGATCCACCACTCTGAGGACAGACCAAACAGTGCCTAAGTCATTGAGCTCAAAAAAGTTATAGTCAAGGTTACTCTGGCAAAACCCCAAAACCACAGCAGAACCAAATGAGGCAGAACCAGCACTCCCCTAGTCTATGGTGAAACAGGACCACTGTACAGCTTTTGCTATCGCCAGCCATGGAAGCAGACAGAGGTAGCCGATTGCCGATGATCCACCACACAAAGGCCTGTGAGAGAGAACAGGAGAAGAAGGGAGAGAGATAGAGCAGGGCCGAGAGTGGTGCTAGAGGGACCAGAATAGCAGAGGATTAATGGGAGGCAGGGGCCTAACTAAGAAATCTTATGACTCGTCGGCAGGACTAGGCTAAACCTAAACATTGAGACTGCCACCCCCGATATTACTTATATGTTAGGTCGAACAGATATGTTTTGAGTCTAGATTTAAAGACATTTATAGATTCAGACTGTCTAATACTTATAGGGAGGTTATTCCACAAGAAAGAGGACCTAATTTTGCAAATATTACGTAGATGAAAGAAGGCGATCTTTGTCACCTCTTTAATATGCTTGTCAAAGGCAAGAGTTGAATCTAACGTTACTCCAAGGTTCTTGACTGTTGAACTATGGGTTATAAGGCAGTTATCTACAGATATTGTTAGGTGTTGAAATTGGTTTCTATGTCGCGCAGGGCCAATGATTAACATTTCAGTTTTGTCTGGGTTTAGGAGCAAGAAATTACTGGACATCCAACTATTCACAGCAGAAAGACAGACCTCTAGTTTAATTAATTCAGATCGATCATCTGCTTTTATGGGCATATAAAGTTGTGTGTCATCCTCATAACAGTGGAAACTTATTCCAAAGCTGCGTATAATTTGACCAAGAGGTGCAACATACAGGGAGAATAATAGAGGACCCAGGACAGACCCCTGAGGTACGCCATATTTGACGTCGGAGAAGGCAGAAGTTTTATTTTAGTTTAGAGCGCAGATGGCGTAAATCAAAATCTAAATTATGCTACATCTCTTGGAATGAGTGTGTCTTAAACTACAAGCATGCTCTGTCGACCGCTAAAGCTGCCTATTTCTCTAGATTAATAAGAAAAAATACACACAATCCTCGATTTCTGTTTAATACCATAGCCAGATTGACCCAGAAACAGCCAACGGCAAGCAGCTTGTTATTTGCAGCTAATTATTTTCAAGATTTCTTCTGCTGTAAAAATTAATAACATTAGACATAAAATTACTTCTTCAGCTTCACCTGGATCAAATTTTGATGTGGTTCCTTCTCTGGGTGTTAAAACCCAACTTCTCTCTTTAACACACTTTGAGACTGTCTCTCTGGAAGAATTGTCGAAGTTGGTCTCAATCTCTAAACCTACTACATGCCTCTTAGACCCTCTCCCAGCTAAACTTGTTAAAGAATTATGGCCATTGCTGGGCCCTACTATGTTAAATGTAGTTAATCTTTCTCTTGCAACTGGTGTTGTTCCCATTAGCTTTAAAGCGGCCGTAGTTAAACCTCTGCTTAAAAAGCCAACATCTTGACCAAGAGTCTTTAAATAATTATAGACCAGTTTCTAACCTTCCATTCTTATCTAAAGTACTAGAAAGGGTAGTATCTCAACAGCTCTGAGATTATTATTCATAAGCGGTCTTTTCGAACCATTCCAATCAGCTTTTCGGGCCTGCCATTCCACTGAAACAGCACTTACCAAAGTTGTAAATGATCTCCTATTAAATATGGACTGATGCCACTTCTGTTCTCTTACTTTTGGATCTTAGTGCAGCGTTTGACACGATAGATCACTGTGTACTCCTTGACCGACTGGAGAGACAGGTTGGTGTCTGTGAGTTAGCTCTTGCCTGGTTAAAATCTTATCTATCTGATAGGACTCAATGTGTCTCCTACATTAATAAAACTTCTGCCTTCTCCGACGTCAAATATGGTATACTTCAGGGGTCTGTACTTGGTCCTCTGTTAGTCTACCTGTATGTTGCACCTCTTGGTCAAATTATACGCAGCTTTGGAATAAGTTTCCATTGTTATGCTGATGACGCACAACTTAACATGCCCATAAAAGCACATGATCGATCTGAATTAATTAAACTAGAGGCCTGTCTTTCTGCTAGAGGCCTGTCTTTCTGCCGTGAATAGTTGGATGTCCAGTAAATTCTTGCTCCTAAACCCAGAGAAAACAGAGATGTTAATCATTGGCCCTGCCCGACATAGAAACCAATTTCAACAACTAACAATATCTGTAGATAACTGTTTTATAACCCAAAGTTCAACAGTGAAGAATCTTGGAGTAACATTAGATTCAACTCTTGCCTTTGACAAGCATATTAAAGAGGTGACAAAGATTGCTTTCTTTCATCTACGTAATATTTTCAAAATTAGGTCCTCTCTAGCCATGGCTAATGCAGAAATTTTAATTCATGCCTTTGTGTCATCTAGACTTGATTATGGTAATGTTCTGTTATCAGGGTTGCCTCGGTCTAGTACTAGGGGCCTTCAGATGGTTCAGAACACAGCAGCAAGAATATTAACTAAAACTAGGAAATTTGACCATATCACCCCAGTATTAGCTGCAATGTAGCCGCAAGAGGACACAAGCCAGTGTCTTACTGTGCCGGTCCCAAGCCCGGATAAATACAGAGGGTTGCGTCAGGAAGGGCATCCGGCGTAAAACTTTTGTCAAATCAAAGATGTGAATCAAACCTATGACTTCCATACCGGATCGGTCGAGGCCCGGGTTAACAACGACCGTCATCAGCGCTGTTGACCTACAGGGCGCCGGTGGAAATTGGATTACTGTTGGTTGAAGAAGGAGAGGAGGAAAGTGCGTTCGCTCGAAGAAAGAGAAGAGGAACACCAAGAGTATAGGACTAAGAGTAGGGACATTGAATGTTGGAACTATGACAGGAAAAGGTAGAGAGTTGGTTGACATGATGCAGAGAAGGAAGGTAGACATACTGTGTGTCCAGGAGACCAGGTGGAAAGGTAGCAAGGCTAGAAGTTTAGGAGCAGGGTTCAAGTTGTTCTATCATGGTATAGATGGGAAGAGAAATGGGGTAGGAGTTATCTTGAAGGAGGAGATTGTTGGGAATGTCCTGGAGGTAAAAAGAGTGTCGGATAAAGTGATGAGTCTGAAGCTAGAAATAGAAGGTGTAATGTTCAATGTTGTTAGCGGGTATGCTCCACAGGTAGGATGTGAGCTGGAGGAGAAGGAGAAATTCTGGTTGGACTTTGATGAAGTGATGCAGAGCATGCCTAGAAGTGAGAGAATTGTCATTGGAGTAGACTTCAATGGACATGATGGTGCAGGAAATAGAGGTGATGAGGATGTGATGGGCAGGTTTAGTATCCAGGAGAGGAACGCAGAAGGACAGATGGTAGTTGACTTTGCAAAAAGGATGGAAATGGCTGTAGTGAATACTTTCTTCCAGAAGAGGCAGGAACATAGAGTAACCTATAAGAGTGGCGGTAGGAGCACACAGGTAGACTACATCTTGTGTAGACGGTGTAACCTGAAAGAGATCAGTGACTGCAAAGTAGTGGTAGGTGAGAGTGTAGCCAAACAGCATAGGATGGTGGTGTGTAGGATGACTCTGGTGATGAGGAAGATCAAGGGGGCAAAGCCAGAGCAGAAGACGAAATGGTGGAAGCTGAAAAAGGAAGAGTGTTGCATGACTTTCAGGAGGGAGTTAAGACAGGCTCTGGGTGGTCAGGAGGTGCTTCCAGATGACTGGACAACTACGGCTAATGTGATCAGGGAGACAGGTAAGAGAGTACTTGGTGTGTCATCTGGAAGGAAAGTAGATAAGGAGACTTTGTGGTGGAATGAGGAGGTACAGGAGTGTATACAGAGAAAGAAGTTAGCCAAGAGGAAGTGGGACACCGAGAGGACTGAGGAGAGTAGACAGGAGTACAGGGAGATGCAGCGTAAGGTGAAGGTAGAGGTAGCAAAGGCCAAACAAGAAGCTTATGATGACTTGTATGCTAGGTTGGACAGTAAGGAGGGAGAGACTGATCTATACCGGTTGGCAAGACAGAGAGATAGAGATGGGAAGGACGTGCAGCAGGTTAGGGTGATTATGGATAGGGATGGAAGTCTATTGACAGGTGCCAGTAGTGTGATGGGAAGATGGAAAGAGTACTTTGAAGAGTTGATGAATTTGGAAAATGAGAGAGAACAACGACTAGAAGAGGTGACTGTTGTGGACCAGGATGTAGCAAAGATTAGTCAGGATGAAGTGAGGAGGACATTGAAGAGGAAGAAGAGTGGAAAGGCAGTCGGTCCTGATGATATACCTGTAGAGGTATAGAAGTGTCTAGGAGAGGTGGCAGTAGAGTTTCTGACTGGGTTGTTCAACAGGATCTTAGATAGTGAGAAGATGCCTGACGAATGGAGGAGAAGTGTGCTGGTGCCCATTTTTAAGAACAAGGGAGATGTGCAGAGTTGTGGCAACTACAGAGGAATAAAGCTGATGAGCCATACAATGAAGTTATGGGAGAGGGTAGTGGAAGCTAGACTAAGGGCAGTAGTGAACATTTGTGAGCAGCAGTATGGTTTCATGCCAAAAAAGAGTACTACAGATGCAGTATTTGCTTTGAGGATTTTGATAGAGAAGTACAGAGAAGGCCAGAGGGAGCTGCATTGTGTTTTTGTAGATCTGGAGAAAGCTTATGAGAGGGTGCCCAGAGAGGAACTGTGGTATTGTATGAGGAAGTCTGGAGTGGCAGAGAAGTATGTTAGAGCATTGCAGGACATGTATGAGGACTGTAAGATAATGGTGAGGTGTGCTGTAGGTGTGACAGAGGAGTTCAAGGTGGAGGTGGGACTGCATCAGTGATCAGCTCTGAGCCCCTTCTTGTTCGCTATGGTGATGGACAGGCTGACAAACGAGGTTAGACAGGAATCTCCATGGACTATGATGTTTACAGATGACATTGTGATCTGTAGTGAGAGCAGGGAACAGGTGGAGGAGAAGCTAGAGAGGTGAAGGTTTGTCCTGGAAAGGAGAGGAATGAAGGTTAGCTGCAGTAAGACAGAGTACATGTGTGTGAATGAGAGGGACCCAAGTGGAAGAGTGAGGTTACAGGGAGAAGAGATCAAGAAGGTGGAGGATTTTAAGTACTTAGGGTCAACAGTCCAGAGCAATGGAGAGTGTGGGAAAGAGGTGAGGAAGCGTGTACAGGCAGGATGGAACGGGTGGAGTAAAGTGTCAGGTGTGATGTGTGATAGAAGAGTTTCAGCTAAAATGAAAGGAAAGGTGTACAAAACTGAGATGGTTTGGACATGTCCAGAGGAGAGATAGTAAATATATTGGTAGAAGGATGCTGAGTTTTGAACTGCCAGGCAGGAGGCCTAGAGGAAGACCAAAGAGGAGGTTTATGGATGTAATGAGGGAAGACATGAAGGTAGTTGGTGTGAGAGAAGAGGATTCAAAGGACAGGGCTAGATGGAGGAAATTGATTCGCTGTGGCGACCCCTGAAGGGAAAAGCCGAAAGGAAAAGAAGAAGAAAAAGAAGACCCCAGTATTAGCTGCATTACATTGGCTCCCAATTCATGTTAGATCGGATTTTAAGGTACTCTTATTGACGTACTCCAACCTATCTGCTCCAACCTACGTGCTCCAACCTATCTGTCTGATCTTGTTAAACCTTACAAGCCGATTAGGGCTCTCCACTCTCAGAATACAGGTCTCTTGTGTGTTCTAGAGTTCAAAAGAAGTCAGCTGGCCAGAGGGCCTTCTCCTATCGTGCCCCTTTCTTGTGGAATAATCTCCCTATAGGTATTAGACAGTCTGAATCTGTAGATGTCTTTAAATCTAGACTCAACACGTATCTGTTCTACCTAACATATAAGTAATATCGGGGGTGGCAGTCTCAATGTTTGGGTTTAGCCTAGTCCTGCCGACGAGCCATAGGATTTCTTAGTTAGGCCCCTGCCTCCCATTAATCCTCTGCTATTCTGGTCCCTCTAGCACCACTCTCGGCCCTGCTCTCTCTATCTCTCTCCCTCCTTCTCCTGTTCTCTCTCTCAGGCCTTTGTGTGGTGGATCATCGTCAATCGGCTACCTCTGTCTGCTTCCGTGGCTGGCGATATTACAAGTTGCACAATGGTCCTGTTTCACCATCCACTAGGGGAGTGCTGGTTCTGCCTCATTTGGTTTTGGCAGAGTAATCTTAAACTATAACTTTTTTGAGATCAATGACTTAGGCACTGTTTGGTTTGTCCTCAGAGTGGTGGATCCTCAGCAATCGGTGACCTCTGTGTGCTTCATCGGTTGGTGGTGACTCGCTCTACTGGATGGATCAGCGTGCCTTTGTCATACATTTATTATTGTTATTGTTGTTGTCATTGTTATTATTATTGTGTTGTTAATCTGTACATGTGATATCTATTGCTTCGCTCTACTGGATGGATCAGCGTGCCTTTGTCATACATTTATTATTGTTATTGTTATTGTCATTGTTATTATTATTGTGTTGTTAATCTGTACATGTGATATCTATTGCTTCGTCTGTCCACTCCTGGAAGAGGGGTCATTCCTCTGCAGTCTTCCTGAGGTTTCTCCCATGCATTTTTCCCCCTGTTAAAAGGGTTTTGGGGGGAGTTGTTCCTTATCCGATGTGAGGGTCGTACTGCTCGCAGTGCACAAAGGACAGAGGGATATCATCCATGTGCAGATTGTAAAGCCCTTTGAGACATTGTTTGTGAATCTGGGCTATATAAAAATAAATAAACTTGAAACTTAAAACCTGCAGAATAAGTCATCTGCTGCTTTGTCCCTGCCTGCAGTGGTTTGTGCTTCTGAATGGGCACGAAGAAGGTGTTCACATTCCTTGTCCCAGCAGGGAATGTGCGCTTTGTATACACCGCGGGGGATGTTTTTCTTGGCGGTGGCCGGCAGCATATTGCCATAAGAGCCGTAGGCATCGTTCAGGTTGTTACGGTGCGGGTGTGGTAGATCAGGAGTTGCCATGTTCAGTTGTTTAGTGAAGCCTGCCCAGTTAGCTTTCCGGAAGTTCCACCTCTTGACATCTCTTGCTGGCACAGGCTGGACCAACGATAGAATGGTGATGAGTGACAGCCGATGGTGTGACCGAGGGAACATGTCCAGGATGCGTCTCACAGGGAGGGACTGGTTGTTACGGCATTTTGCAAATGCCAGGTCTGGATTGGTAGTGCTGTTCCATTGTGCAGAGAAGAATGTGCATGGCTCCTTTGGGTCATACAGGAGTGTGGCATCTAAAGGGGAGGCCCAGTCTACCAGGAAGTCACCATCAGCATTCGTGCTGCTGTAACCCCAGTCTGTATCGTGGCTATTGAAGTCGCCAGTGTACACAGCCGGGGCTGGGACATCTGGCAGGGACGATGAGATCAGTCTGCAGGGTGGTGGATTGTAGACGTTGACGATAGTGGTGTCTTGTACTTTAGTGGCAATCCATTCGGTCTCCACGTCCTCTGGGGATTGTCCGGCGGCTGACCAAGCCATGTCTTTGCGGACAAATGTGGCCGGCTAAAATGCACCCAGTGACCCTAAGGATCTTCTTGTTTTCCTGGTGTGTCTCCTGCAGGGTTATCACTGTTACATTGTTTTTGCTGGCTACTTGCTCAAGGATGTTGCTCTTGGCAGTGGTGAGACCTCTGACGTTGAGCTGGAGAAGCACTAGCGCTCGGAGCTGTGGTCGGTAGACGTCGTACAGACATTAGTTTCGCTTAAGAGCATGCAACCTTGCAACTACTCTTTGGCAATTTTCAGGGGAGGCCATGTGGAGGCTGTCTTCTTCTCCCCCACATGTCCATGATGATGACGGCAGCTCAATTGTTTCAGCACGTAAGGAAGCTAGAACATCTACTGCAGTCCAGTCAGGGGCTAGGTTACATATACAGGTAAACCATGTTCACATCACTGACAAGGTTGTTGTCCTATCATGGTTTACCATGACTAGAACTAGTATTTAGGCATGGAACCAAGAAAGAGATTTTCCTAGTTACAGATCCTGGAATATTGTGCAATAGAGTAGATGTTGATCCTGGACTTCTGAATTTTAAAAAGTATTTCCTTTCATCAGAGCAAACATGTGACCTGAACAGATGGCAGAAGAGACTGCCACTTTAATGTGTAATAAAGCCCTTGTTATTTTCAGGTAGGAATCGGAATCACAAGCCCTTGAGCCCACCCATCCCTCCTGCTCCAGTGTTCAATAGAGTTTAGTCACCAGGTGACTGATCGTGTTAGAGGAGATGTTAGTGCTAGCTGGGTTTTACGATGGAAACATCTTTTTTGATTGAGGTGTAACGATTCAAAACATTCTTGAGGAAATGGAGCAAATTCCTCTCCTGTACTTGTTAGCACCTGAGAAGGTCCCCCTACCTGAGTCTAATAGTAATTTATAAGGCTTCATGCTGCCGTACCCACTCCATGTCTACAGAGGCTTTACAGGGCCTTCACAGGGCCTTTGCTGGTTTAAACTTTCACTGATTAAGATGAGCATTTTAAAGTCCTGACTGCAGCCACACGGGGCCGGTGTAGCACCAGCCAACTTTCATTCATAAAATTCTGCGGGGACATCCTTCCATCCATCCATCCATCCATCCATCCATCAATCCATCCATCCATCCATCCATCCACCCACCCACCCACACACACACACACACACACACACACACACACACACACACACACACACACACACACACACACACACACACACACACACCTACATACATGCATACATACATACATCTTCCACCGCTTATCTGTAGTTGGGTTGTGGTAGAAGCAGCTTCAAAAGGGAGCCCCAAACTTCCCTTTTCCCCTGCCACATCCACCAGCTCTGTCTGGGCGATCCCAAGGCATTCCCAGGCCAATATTGAAATATAACCCCTCCACCTGGTCCAGGGTCTGCCCTGAGGTCACCTGGCAGCTGATGGTGCCAGGAACACCTCCCTAGGGAGGTGCCCCAAAGGCATCCGCACCAGATGCCCAAATCACCTTTCCACGCAAAGGAGCAATGACTCTACTCTGAGCCTCTTGCGAGTAGCAGTGTTTCTCACACTATCTCTTAGGGAAACACTAGCCATCCGCCTGAGAAAGTCAATTTCCGCTGCTTGTATCCGTGATCTCGTTCTTCCGGTCATGACTCATCTCTCATGACCAAAGGTGACTGTAGGAACAAAAATTGAACGGTAGATGGAGAGCTTTGCTTCTCGGCTTAGCTCCCTCTTTGTGGCAACAGTGCGGTAAAGCGACTGCAATACCATTCCTGCTGCCCCAATTCTCTGTGCAATCTCATGTTCCATTGCACCCTCACTCGTGAACAGGACCACGCCTTCACTTGTGGAAGGACGTCATTCCCTACTCGGAGAAGGCAGTTCACCGGCTTCCTGCTAAGGATCATGGCCTCAGAATCGGAGGTGCTTTTCCTCGTCCCCGCCGCTTCATACCTGGCTGCAAACCGGACCAGTGAGTGCTGCAGGTTACAGGCCGATGATTCCCTTTTCCCCAAACAGGACCACATCATCTGTAAAAAGCAGTGATGCATTCCTCAACCCACCAAATTGTAAACCCTCCTCACCACGACTACGCCTCGATATCCTGTCCATGAATATCTCTGCAGTGAAAATTGATTTAATTAAATTCTTGAAAGTTAAAGTAAAGTGATATTTGACCAGAGAAACTCTGGAAAAACTTTAGTTTAAAACGAACCATTGATTAATGGTACGATCTCACTTCATCTCATCTTCTTTTCCTTTTGGCTTTTCCCTTCAGGGGTTGCCGAGGTGAATCAGTTGTCTCCATCTAACCCTGTCTTCTGCATCCTCTTCTCTCACACAAAGTACCTTCATGTCCTCTTTCACCACATCCATAAACTTCCCCTGTGGCCTCCTGCTGGGTAGTTCAAAACTCAGCATCCTTCTACCAATATATTCACTATCTCTCCTCTGGACATGTCCAAACCATCTCAGTCTGACCTCTCTGACTTTATCCCCAAAACCTCTAACATGTGCTGTCCCTCTGATGTACTCATTCCTGATCCTATCCATCCTGGTCACTCCCAGAGAGAACCTCAGCGTCTTCATCTCTGCTACCTCTAGCTCTGTCTCCTGTCTTTTCCTCAGTGACACTGTCTCCAGACCAAACAACATCGCTGGTCTCACCACAGTTTTGTACACCTTTCCTTTCATTTTAGCTGAAACTTTACTATCACACATCACACTTGACACTTTTCTCCATCCGTTCCATCCTGCCTGTACACACTTCTTCACCTTTTTTCCACGCTCTCCATTGGTCTGGACTGTTGAACTTAACATCCTAAAACCCTCCACCTTCTTGATCTCTTCTCCCTGTAACCTCACTCTTCCACTTGGGTCCCTCTCATTCACACAAATGTACTCCGTCTAACTGTGGCTGACCTTCATTCCACTCCTTTCCAGGACGAACCTCCACCTCTCTAGTTTCTCCTCCACCTGTTCCCTGCTCTCACTGCAGATCACAATGTCATCTACAAACATCGTTGTCCATTGAGACTCCTTTCTAACCTCGTTTGTCAGCCTGTCCATCAGCATAGCAAACAAGAAGGGGCTCAGAGCTGATCCCTGATGCAGTCCCACCTCTACCTTGAACTCCTCTGTCACACCTACAGCACACCTCACCACTGTCTTACGCTCCTCATACATGTCCTGCACCGCTCTAACATACTCTAACATACATACCTGCCATTCCAGACTTGCTCATACAATATTTTGTCCTTTATAATTAGTCATCACACATACATAAATATAACTATATATATCACATATCACATGGGCCTGTACACTCATACAGTACTATGCATGTGATTAACAACATAGACTAACACCTTGAGGACTAATTAACACCTATTAATCTATTTTGGGGATTAGTAAAGTTAATTTAGTTTTTAATTTAATCTTTAATCTTAATTAATCATTAATTAAACTTGGACTTCTTTCTAACATTTTCAATAAAACAAGTTTTTGTTTTCAGTTTGTTTTCTTTTTTAACTCCTGCCATTGTTTTTGGTAAAGGTGCCATTTTGTTGTTGTTCTCATAGCAAATGAAGATGTTCTCGTCAGCTCCGATAGATTTGATATTTTGTAAGATGTTGACTTTGCTTTCACTTCCTGTTAAAATATCTTGGTAATCAATGCAAACCTGTTTGTAGGTTTGCAAACAGGTTTGCAAAACCTGTTTGCAAGCCTCTACAAAAAGGGTCAGAGCAGACTCTATCTGCTCAGGAGGCAGAGGTCTTTCACAGTGCGGGCGCCACTCCTAAAGACTTTTTATGACACCGTAGTAGCCTCAGCTATTTTTCATGGGGTTGTCACATAACTTTAACAAATGTTGCTAACAAACTTAAAGAGAAACAGATTTGTAATAAAATATAACAAATATATCCACTATCGAATTGAGGGAGTCTCAGAGGTGTGGAATTGAGGAGGTGACGCTAAAGGACAGCGAGTGACGTCACGTTATCTCTATTTGAGATTGTGATCTGCTGTAAACAGTAACAGACTGAGACCTTTTCTATTTGTAGTAAGCTCTAACATCAGTTACTGCTGATGATGAGTAGGACATAGTGTTTTTTAGGATCTTTGTCAGATGTCGGTACCAGCTGATGATTGGAGTTCCTCTATTAGTGCCGTTTGCTGATTGGATGCTGTGGAGGCTTGGCCGGCCCATCCCATCTGCTGATTGGCTAAGGCGGTGTCTTGTCCTACTTTGACTTCCGGGATCTTCTGGAGGCGCGAGGGTCTGGACCTCCCAGCGCTCATTTTATGTAGTTTATAGAGCCCCCTGGTGGTCTTACTGCGCAGCTGCATAGTACGATGCACTCAGCCCCAGCTGAGAATTACTTTCCTTTGCTGGAAGTAGGTACAGTATAACGGACCTGTGCCTGTGTTTAAATGTTGTAAAGTTATCCGAACCAAGGTCTATGAACTGTAGCGTGATCATGACTATTACTGCTATGTCATTACAAAGCTTCTGATGCTATCCAATAAAAGTAATAACAATATTTTGAGTAAACTTTCTGACCACGTTGCATGAACTAACAGTTGGCCTCTGTTTTTTGTGCAGGTTCTCATTCATCCAAGTCATGTTTATCCAAAGGCGTTTAAATCTACCCACTGAACCTTAAGAAAGTTCCTCAAAGACATTTCATCTCTCATCCAAGAGGATTTGCTAGTTGCATTGTTTCACTGTATAGATGGTAATTCTACTTGGTTACTCTTTGTGCAGAGTGGAACGCAAAGCTGCTGTGTTTTACTGTTGTGCTTTTCTTGATGAATCCTTGATGATGATCCTGGACAGAATCCTCCAGAATCCTGGGAACAGCAGAGTGGAAAGTGACAGGCAGATCCCTCAATTAGATACCATCTAAAGATGGACGACCCCCTGCCTGTAACGAGACAGATGACAATTATCATCACACTGTTTGGAGACATTAACATAAACATGTTTTTTCATATTATTAAAGTGACCTCCTAATTCCAAGTTGAGCAATCACTTCCCAACTGTATTTAAGAAACAAATGCATTTTACTGATGGCTGCCAGCATTTCATTTTCAAAGCAGAAATCCACACACTGCCACAGAATATTGTGTTATATGACTACAGTATGTAAACATCGAAAACTACCAAAAGAACAAGTGGACTCTCTTCGTCCATCAGGCAAACAGTTTGTTTCTACTTTCTTTAGTTGTTGGTTGTCACCAAAATCACTGGCCTCTGACCAAAATACCGAGAAAACAAGCTGGATCGGACTGATTGGTACACTTTTAGGTACGGTTCATTGGACGAAATTACCACTGTCACAAATGATTACATGAATTTCTGTGCAGAGCATGTTGTTCCCACAAAAGAGATAAGAATTTATCATAATAATCAAACCTATGTGACCAAAGATATTACAGAAATTATACATGAGAGGAAAACAGCCTTCATAAACAAGATTTGGGAGCACAAAAATTGGCAGAGAAAAGGTTAAAAAACAGAATGAGACAGGCAAAATTGGCACGTACACAACTGTCAGGGACCAAGCAGTAAGGCAGCAGGAGATTTTTTTATCCTGAAACGGGCTTTTTCTTTTCCCAAAAAGAAAAACATTTAACAAAAGATTTTGACCAAATAAAGTAGTAAAAGAGGCCAACTAAATATAACTCCAACGGAACTCAGAACAAAAAGTGAATGAATGGACAGAACAACAAAAACTGACCTCCCAAACAATCAAACAGATTAACTTAATTACTCGTTAAGCCAAACTAAAAATTAACACAGAGGGAGAAATAAAATGGCCACTACATACTTAACTGGCCAAACTCAATGTAAATCCCCAGATCTCTCCATGACACAGTATGCTGTGGTACAACCCAATAATGCTGGCAGCAGCTTATCTGAGCCCTCGGCCACGCCTTTGCTGCACCAGAAAATAAAACTCCAGGTAACTCAAAAGAAAAGAAACAAATGTTAATACAAACATAATTTGAACTGTCAGTGCCCAGATGTAATTCTGAAATATGAAAACTGAAATAGTGTATAAAATGATATTTAATATTGAGGCTTGTGACTGCAAAATAAAAATGTACTAGTGGTGAGGTGTGAATTTTACCATGTGTGGCTGGCCATCAAAACAACGTTTGGAAGAGCATTCAATTCCAACAATCACAAGAAGGCATGGGACACAATGAAATCTATGACAGGAATGTCATCCCCAACCAAACCTATTGTGACAGAGAATGAATGTGCCTTAGCCAATGACCTAAACACGTTCTTTGCCAGGTTTGAGTCATTAGACAACTCCTTAAAGTGCACTGAGATACTCAAGGCTGTAATACCTGCACCATCAGACAGAATTACCATCACTGAAGAAGATGTGAGAAGAGTGCTTCAGTGTACCAATACAAGGAAAGGTAATAGGCCAGATGAGTGCAGTACTTTCCTCCTCAAAAACTTTGCATCTGAGCTGGCTCCAGTGTGGCAACCTATATTCCAAACCTCTGTAGACACACGCAAAATTCCCCAGTCTTGGAAAACCTCACACGTAAAACCACTACCAAAAATTCAATGTCCCAAGGAGCATAAGGATTATAGACCCATAGCCCTCACTATGGGCTATGGGTCTTCAGATGGATGAATCAGATGGATTCTTCTGCGCATGCGCGAGCAGGCTGCAGTTTCCTCTGCTCAGAGCGAGTTTGTTTGCATAATTTTGCGTTTTTTTCTATGTTTCTGCGTGTGTTTTTCTAACGTTAAATTATATAATGTATAGTAATATGCTAGTGTACTCCAGGGAGGAGTTGATGTCCATGAGGGTCAAAGGAGACCCAGCAACACGCGATCTCATCCCCGCTGAGCTCCGACGGAGATATCGCGGATGCTGAGCGGGTCGAGTTGAAAGGACTAGACTAACGGCTAGAGCCGCTAACCGGAGGAGAGTCAAGCCCTCCGTCCCCTCCGTCATCATGGGGAACGTGAACTCTCTACCCAACAAGTTGGACGAACTGACGGCGCTGTGCAGGACTGATCATCGCTACCGGGAGACCAGCTTGTTGGTGTTCTCAGAGACGTGGATAACTGGCGATGTGCCGGACGTTAACGTCCGACTAACCGGCTTCTCCTCCGTACGAGCGGACCGGGACACGAACACCGCCGGTAAGAAGAAAGGAGGTGGATTAATCATCTATACCAACGATAGATGGTGCCATCCGGGACATGTGACGGTGAAATCAACACTGTGTAACCGCGATCTGGAGCTAACAGCTGTTAGCATCAGACCCTACTACCTGGCGCGTGAATTTTCACACATCATTGTCCTCGCCGTCTACATCCCTCCACGGGCGGACCCTGAGACTGTACGAGAGACCATCTGTGGGACCACCTCTGCTCTTCGGACCCGGCACCCGGAGGCGCTCGTCATCATCACCGGTGACTTTAATCACGTCACCCTGGACTCATCTCTCCCCACAATGGTCCAGTGTGTAGACTGCCCCACACGGAAGAACACAACCATCGATCTGTTCTACACTAATGCTAAGGAGGCATACACCACCACCCCCCTCCCTCCACTAGGTAAATCAGACCACAACCTAGTGTACCTACAGCCCACCTACATCCCGCTGGTGAAACGGCTGCCAGCAACAACACGACAGGTCAGGAGGTGGTCCTCGGAAGCAGAGGAGATGCTGAGGGACTGCTTCCAGACCACCGACTGGGATGTTATTGTGGGCTCACATGGGGAAGACATTGAGGGGGCAGCTCAGTGTTTTACAGACTACATGAACTTCTGTGTGGACACCGTGGCCCCTGTCAGGACAATCAGGTGTTACCCCAACAACAAACCATGGGTAACAAAGGAAGTCAAGGCTGTCCTGAACAGGAAGAAGCGGGCGTTCAGGAGCAAGAATGAGGAGGAGATGAGGAAGGCCCAGAAGGAAGTGAGACTCTGCCTGAGGGAGGCCAAGGAGGCGTACAGGAGGAAGCTGGAGAAGCAGCTGGGGCGCAACCAAGTGCGGGAGGTCTGGAATGGGATGAGAACCATCACCGGACACGGGAAAGGGCGCAGCACTGTGGAGGGGAATATTGAACGAGCGAATGAACTTAACAGCTTTTTCAATCGGTTCAGCTCCCCCACCACTCCCGGCTCCTCGTCCCAGGCCTCTCCTGGCCTACAGACCTCTCCTGGCCTACAGGCCTCTCCTGGCCCTACAGACCGCTCCACTGATGCTCCCTCCTCCTGTGCTTCCTCTCCTTCCACCCCTGCCACTTCTCCCGAGCCCACTCCAAGAACTGCGAAGCTCAACGGCCCCACCTCAACCACTGGACTTCCAACCTCGCCACAACCTCCTGCTCCCACCACGACCGAGACCATCATCACTGCAGACCTGGTGACGACAACGCTGAGGAGGCTTTGTCCCTACAAGGCGGCTGGACCAGATAAGGTCTCCCCAAGACTCCTCCGAGCCTGTGCTTCGGAACTAGGAGACCCCCTGCAACAATTGTTCAACCTCAGTCTGCGGCTGGGGAGGGTCCCGTCACTGTGGAAGACCTCCTGCATTGTCCCTGTACCCAAGAAAGGACGCCCTACTGAGCTCAACGACCACCGACCGGTCGCTCTTACCTCCCACGTAATGAAGACCCTAGAGCGACTGGTCCTGGAGCTCATGCGTCCACAGGTGCAGGGTGCTATGGACCCTCTCCAGTTTGCCTATCAGGCCAAGGTTGGGGTTGACGATGCTGTCATGTACCTCCTCCACCGCACACTCTCCTACCTGGACGCCGGGGGCTGTGCCGTCAGAGTGATCTTCTTCGACTTTTCGAGTGCCTTCAACACCATCCAGCCCCAGCTCCTGCAGGATAAACTGACCTCCATGGCTGTGGACCCCTACCTCGTGAGCTGGATTACGGACTACCTAACGGACAGACCCCAGTACGTCCGTATGGGGGACTGTTTGTCTTCTATGGTGACCAGCAGCACGGGGGCGCCACAGGGGACCGTTCTATCCCCCATTCTCTTCACCCTCTACACATCAGACTTCAAGCACAACTCGGATACATGCCACATACAGAAGTACTCCGATGACACCGCGATAGTGGCATGTATCCGGGAGGGTGATGAGGGGGGGTACAGGGCATTGGTGGCTGACTTCGTGGAGTGGACAACAGAACCAGCTCCAGCTCAACGTCTCCAAGACAAAGGAGATGGTTCTGGATTTCCGGCGGGCACCTCCCTCTCCACAGCCGGTGATCATCAAAGGCAGTGAGGTGGAGGTGGTAGAAAACTATAAGTACCTGGGACTGCAGCTAGACAGCAGACTGGACTGGTCACTCAACTCCAACTGTGTGTACAAGAAGGGGCAGAGCAGGATGTACTTCCTAAGGAGGCTGGCCTCCTTCAACATCTGTCCTAAGCTCTTTTTCATGTTCTATCAGTCCGTAGTCTCCAGTGTGCTGTCATACGCCATTGTGTGTAGGGGTGGGGGGGCCAGGAAAAGAGATATGGACCGTCTGAACAGACTCATCCGCAGAGCGGGCTCAGTGGTCGGGCTGAGCCTGGACTCTGTGGATATGCTTCTGGAGAGCAGGACCATGTCTAAAATTAAGGCCATCATGAACAACACCAGGCACCCCCTACACACCACCTTCTCCCAGCAGAGAAGCACCTTCAGCGGCAGACTGCTGTCACACAGCGCCTCCACAGAGAGGCTGAGGTCCTCCTTCGTGCCCCGTGCCATCAGGGGGTACAATGACTCTCTCAGGAGGAGCGGGGGGGAGGTGGCGAGGTCAGCACGGGGTTGAAAATGGATTTAATTTAATTTAAATTTAATTTTATACTGTTATATATATATATATATATATATATATATATATATAATTTATTTATTTTTTATACTGTTTTATATTTTAATTCAATTTTATACTGTTTAGATTTTATTTTATACTGTTTATATTTTAATACTGTAATATTTTTAAATTTTATACTGTTTATATTTTTAGTTATAGTTTAGTATATAAGTCCTGTTAGTGCTGCATGTGTCTGTCTGTTAGTGTAATGTATGTCTTGTGGTATGTCCTGTGATGTCAGTGTTTCCTTTTCTCCTGGTGTTTATCCAGTATTATTTGTTATGTAATGCCTGAGCAGTGGATATATGCAATTTCCTCCGGGATTAATAAAGTATCTATCTATCTATCTATCTATCTATCTATCTATCTATCTATCTATCTATCTATCTATCTATCTATCTATCTATCTATCTATCTATCTCACTTCAGTGATCATGAAATCAATTGAAAGAATACTGCAACATCTGGTTAGAGGAACCAAAGGAAAACTCGACCCCTGTCAATACGCCTATAAAAAGGGCTGCGTAACAGAGGTTGCGAGAGAGAGTATACTAACATACTGTCAATTATCTTTTGATTGATGACGGCAAGTGTTTGACCAATGTTTGACCTATGAGCTCATGATTATGTGCTGGTCACATGCTGATAGTATGACAAAATGGGTTTTTCCAAGAGTGGTGGGGGTTCTTATTGAGGTATAGTGAGAAACCTGTGTTGAAACTGTGTTGGTTTTGGCGACAAGTGTTTGACCTATGTTTGACTTATGAGCTCATTCGGTGCTTCATTCAGTGTCGGCTGAGCTGTAGCACCAGGCGTGGCAGTGAATGGGGATATTCAGCGGGGTTTCCCCAAGTGATTGACCAGGTGAGAAACTTCACTAGGTCAATCAAGGGACAAAAAAGTGGTACTCCTACCAGCGCTTTGTCACACTGTGGGGTGAGGGAAAGGTTATTACATTATCTGATGACCAATCGGGGCTAGTTATGAAAAAAACAAACAAAAAAACCCCTATGATGTTTCACTTGGGCTTTCCCTGCCACTGTTCTTAATGAAGATCAATTAGTTAATTTGACAGTTGGCGTAGGTACTTGTGTTATACAAGTGCTTTATTGTCACACTGCGGGGTGAGGGAAAGGTTATTACATTATCCGATGAACAATTGGGGTTGTTATTGAAAAACAAAAACAACAAAAAAATCCATGTGAAGTTTCATGTGATGTTTCCCTGCTGCTGTTCTTAGTGAAGTTCAATGAGAAACGCGTGGGGGTACACCCACCATTGCTTTGACCTGCCCAGAGGAAAATAACATTTGAAAAGAGATCTCAAAGATGTTTCATTTACTTCTCCTAGACAACTATGAGATCTGTAGGATGCCAAACTGAGACTAAAGCTTACTTCTCCTGTTTCTCAGTTTTTTCTCAGGAGCAATAAGATGCACTAAATCAATTTAATCTCCTTTTAAGTTTCAGATGAGATCTATATATATACAGTATATTGTAACAGGTCTGAGGTAGGACCCAAGTACAGCACAGATTGAGACCAGAGCAAGAATAGTCCAACAGTTTATTCTGAAGCTTCACACGGAATGGCAGCAATATCCCAGAAAAACAGTCTCAGCAAACAGGAATCCCAGCTGACAGGTAGCAGACAAGGAATGAGCAGGCAGGGCAGTCAAAGACAGAAGGCTGGTCAGATTACCTGGGCAGAGACGAGGAAGACGGGTCGAAGACAGGCAGGGTCGAAACTGAGGGAGCAGTCCGAGGATAAACGCGAGAGAGCTATGCATGACATAAAAGACAATCTGGCAGAGACTGAGAGGAGTGGGAGGGTATATATACTGAACAGGCAGGTGATAATCAGGTGAGGAAACACAGGTGAAGGTAGTTGCACTGATGAGGTGGGAGTGGCAGGCAGGTGGAACTGGACAGATGAGAGGAAAACCAGGAGCCCCCCTTCAAGGGACGGCTCCAGACATCCCAACCTGAGCCGGGAAGGAGGGGGGAGGCTGGAGGAGGGCTAAAACTCCTCCGAGGCAGCAGAGTCCACCTCCGCTTCTGAAGAAGATGAAGACGAGCTGGAGGAAGCATCCACATCCGAGCCGCCATCCTCCGGCAGGTCGGCAGGCCCATCAGCAGCAGGTCCCCCAGGGGACGGGATTGAGGACGGAGCAGGCTGGTCCGGATGCAGGCGGTGAAAGTCTGCGATCAGCCAAGGGTCCACGATGAACTGGGCTGGTACCCAGGAACGATCCACCGGACCGTAATCTTCCCAGTCCACCAGATACTGCATACCATGTCCACGGCAACGAGAACGCAGGAGGCGCTTGACAGCATACACAGGACCGCCATCGACAAGCTGATGTGGTGGAGGGGGTGGTGTAGGGGGAACAAGAGGACTCTCCCGTACAGGCTTGATCTTGGAGACGTGGAATGTCGGCTGGATCTTCATGGACGATGGAAGCTGCAGGCGGACCGGTTCCGGGTTTATGATGCAAGTAATGGGGAGGGCCCCACAAACCTGGGAACCACCTTGCAATGGTCAACCTTGTGGGGCAGGTCACCGGAGGAGAGCCAGGCCCTCTGGCCAACCTGGTAGGCGGGAGCAGGCTTGCGGCGCTTATTGGCGACGGCAGCGTAGCAGTCAGCAGACTTCAGGAGGGCGGTGTGTGCTCGGTTCCAGGTGCGCCGACAACGGCGGACAAAAGCTTGAGCCGATGGGCAAGCAGCCTCCCTCTCTTGGTTGGCAAAGAGCGGCAGCTGATACCCATAGGTACACTGGAAGGGGGAAAGACCCGTGGAGGAGCAGGTGAGGGTGTTGTGGGTATATTCCACCCAGATGAGCTGCTCAGACCAGGAAGCAGTATTGTCAGCAGTGAGGCAGTGAAGTGTGGTTTCCAGGTCCTGGTTAGCTCTCTCAGTCTGCCCGTTGGACTGGGGGTGAAAAACCAGAGGTGAGGCTGACTGAGGCCCCCAGCAGAAGTGCAAAACTCCTTCCAGAAGATGGATGTGAACTGGGGATCCCGGTCGGAGACGATGTCGGTGGGCAGACCATGAAGCCAAAAGATGTGTCAGAGGACCAGACTGGCAGTCTCTTTGGCAGAACGGAGCTTTGGAAGGGGAATAAAATGTGCCATCTTGCTGAACCAGTTTACCACTGTGAGGATGGCAGTGTGACCACTGAGGGGGGTAGACTGGTAACAAAGTCCAGGGAAATGTGTGACCATGGGTGATGAGGGACAGGCAGGGGGTGCAGGAGGCCAGCTAGGGGGTGGCGAGAGGTCTTACTCTGGCTGCAAACAGGACACACACTGATGTAGCCGCGGACATCCTCCTCCAGCGAAGGCCACCAAAAGCGCTGCTGCAGGACATCACAGGTGCGCTGAATGCCTGGATGACAGGTGAGCTGGAAGGCGTGCCCCCACTTGAGCACATCAGAATGGAGACTAGCCGGAACAAACTGGTGGTCAGAAGGACAGGAACTAGGACCGGGCTGGTCCTCAGCGGCTGCCTGCACCCTCTCCTCGATCTCCCAGGTGACGTAAGCGATGAAGCAGGAGGCTGGGATAATGGTAGAGGGTTCAGGTTTTTCATCAGGGCTCTCAGGAAACAGGCGTGAGAGTGCATCTGGCTTGGTGTTACAGGAGCCTGGCGGATAGGACAGCGTGAAATTAAACATGTCAAAAAACAGTGACCAGCAGGCTTGTCTCGAGTTCAGACTCTTGGCAGAGCGAATATATTCCAGATTGCGGTGATCAGTCGACACAATGAATGGCACCTCGGCCCCCTCTAGCCAGTGGCGCCACTCCTCCAAGGCCACCTTTACCGCCAGAAGCTCCCTGTTACCAATGTCATAATTCCTCTCCGTGGGAGTGGGACGGTGAGAGAAAAAGGCACAGGGATGGAGCTTCTGGTCAATGGCCGCGCGTTGAGATAGGATTGCCCCCACCCCACCGCTGGATGCATCCACCTCCAAGGTGAACTGGCGCTCTGGATCGGGGATCTGGAGGATGGGTGCAGAGGAGAAACGAGTCTTGAGGGTGTCGAAGGCTCCTTGAGCTGCATCGGTCCAGCGGAAGGAGGTCTTGGATGAGGTGGGGGCAGAGAGGAAAGAAGCGATGGAGCGGAAACCTCTGATGAAGCTCCAGTAGAAATTGGCAAACCCCAAGAAATGTTGCAATTGCTTGCATGTCTCTGGGACCGGCCAGGAGGTTACAGCAGAAACCTTAGCAGGGTCCATCAGTATGCAGTCTCGGGCAATGATGTACCCCAGGAAGGAGACTGAGGATACATGGAACTCACACTTCTCTGCCTTGACGAAGAGGGAGTTGTCCAGGAGACAGCGGAGGATGGATCTGACGTGGGCGACGTGCTCCTCCTGGCTGCGGGAAAAGATCAGGATATCATCCAGATAAACAAAGACGTACTTGTTCAGCATGTCCCGGAGCACATCATTAACCAGGGCTTGGAAAACTGCGGGGGCATTCGTCAAACCAAAGGGCATCACAAGATACTTGTAATGCCCTGTCGGCTTGTTGAAGGCAGTCATCCACTCATCTCCCTCCCGGATGCGAACCAGATTATAGGCTTTCCTCAGATCGAGTTTTGAGAACACCGTCGCCCCCTGGAGCAGTTCGAAAGCCCTGGAGAGGAGCGGTTCTTAACCGTGATGTTATTAAGTCCACTATAGTCTATGCAGGGGCGCAATGTCTTATCCTTCTTTTCCACAAAGAAAAATCCTGTGCTAGCAAGTGAAGAAGAGGGGCGGATGATCCCAGCCGCCAAGGAGTCGTTAATGTATACCTCCATGGCTTTTCTCTCGGGGGCAGAGAGAGAGTACAAACGTCCTTTGGGAGGAGATGTACCAGGGAGTAAGTCAATAGCACAGTCATAAGGGCGGTGTAGCGGCAGGGAGGTGGCTTTAGCCTTGTTAAATACCTCTTTCAGGTCATGGTACACAGCAGGAACCCCAGTGAGGTCTGGAGCAGGAGCAGAAGCAGAAGCAGAAGCAGAAACAGGAGCAGGAGCAGAAGAAGCTGACGATGGCTCGAGACAGGTCCGCTGGCAGGTCCGGTACCAAAAACCTTCCGGAGCTCGTCGGCGAAGGACCGGAAAGAGCGACAGGCGGGGGTCCCTCTCTGCCACTCTGCAGTGCCCCACAGACATGCCCGCCCGGTGAGGTGATTGGCGGTGTAAGCCACCTTAGCTTTCTCCGAGGAGAAGGTGAGCAGTTGGAGAGAAAAAATGATGGAACAGCTGCAGAGAAAGGCATTGCAGGTGGCAGGATCACCGTCATAACGTTCCGGTGCTCCCACATTAGGCTCCCGGACCGGAGGTGGAACTGCGGTGACCCCCGCTGAGGCAGACGGCCGAGCAGCAGCGCCCGCCGAGGCAGCTGACGAGAACATGGCTCCCGGTGAGGCAGAAGGTGTTAGCCCCAGGGTCTGAGTGTGGGCGTGGAGACTTGCCACATCACGCCGAACTTGTGCCAGGACCTGTTGGTTTTCTGCTGCAGCCGCAACGGAATTCGCAACCAGCCGGTTAAGCATGTCCTCCATCCGGGAGATCCGGTTATCAATCTGTGCTGGATCCATTTCTGGCCGGATTGTACTGTAACAGGTCTGAGGTAGGACCCATGTACAGCACAGACTGAGACCAGAGCAGGAATAGTCCAACAGTTTATTCTGAAGCTTCGCACGGAATGGCAGCAATATCCCAGAAAAACAGTCTCAGCAAACAGGAATCCCAGCTGACAGGTAGCAGACAAGGAACGAGCAGGCAGGGCAGTCAAAGACAGAAGGCTGGTCAGATTACCGGGGCAGAGACGAGGAAGACGGGTCGAAGACAGGCAGGGTCGAAACCGAGGGAGCAGTCCAGGGATAGAGGCGAGAGAGCTATGCATGACACAAAGACAATCTGGCAGAGACTGAGAGGAGTGGGAGGGTATACTGTATATACTGAACAGGCAGGTGATAATCAGGTGAGGAAACACAGGTGAAGGTATTTGCACTGATGAGGTGGGAGTGGCAGGCAGGTGAAGCTGGACAGATGAGAGGAAAACCAGGAGTGGACTGTGCCATATATATATATATATATATATATATATATATATATATATATATATATATATATATATATATATATATATATATATATATATATATACACACACACACACACACACATACATACATACATACATGGATGACATCAAGCTGTATGCCAGGAATGAGCGACAAATTGACTCACTGATCCACACCACCAGGCTCTACAGCGACGACATAGGGATGTCATGACAAATGTGGCCGGATGGTATCAAGAAGAGGCAAGATGATCAGAACTGAAGGGGTTGACCTACCAGGGGGCAGGATAGAAGACATCAAGGACAGCTACAAATACCTCGGAATCCCACAGGCTCATGGCAACCATGAGGAGGCCGCAAGGAACTCATCCACAGCCAAATACCTCCAGAGAGTAAGGCAAGTCCTGAGAAGTCAGCTGAATGGCAAGAACAAGGTCCGAGCCATCAACATGTATGCACTGCCTGTCATCAGATACCCTGCTGGGATCATAAGCTGGCCAAAGGAGGAGTTAGAAGCCACAGATATCAAGACAAGAAAGCTCCTCACCATGCATGGAGGGTTTCACCCCAAGTCCAGCATCCTGAGGCTGTACACTAAGCGTAAAGACGGAGGCCGAGGACTAGTGGGCATCAGGGCCACTGTCCAGGATGAGACATCAAAAATCCAAGAGTACATCAGGAAGATGGCCCCAACAGATGAACTGCTCAGTGAATGCCTTAGACAGCAGACACCTGAGGAGGAAGAGGAAGAGACAACATGGAGGGACAAGCCCCTACACGGCATGTACCACTGTCAGATAGAGGAAGTGGCTGATATCAAGAAGACCTACCAATGGCTGAATAAAGCTAGACTGACAGACAGCACAGAGGCACTGATCATGGCAGCACAAGAACAGGCCCTAAGTACAAGAGCAATAGAGGACAATATCTACCACAGTAGATCTGATCCAAGGTGCAGGCTATGTAAAGAAGCCCCAGAGTCAGTCCAGCATGTGGTAGCAGGGTGTAAGATGCTCGCCAGCTCAGCATACATGGAAAGGCACAAACAAGTAGCTGTGATAGTGTACAGGAACATCTGTACCCAGTATGGACTAGAAGTACCCAAATCCCAATGGGACATACCACCGAAGGTGGTTCAGAATGACAAGGCTAAGATCCTGTGGGACTTCAGCTTCCAGACCAACAAACAGCTGCTGGCTAACAAACCGGACATAGTGGTGATGGACAAAGAGCAGAAGAGTAGTGGTGATAGATGTGGCGATTCCAGCTGACGCCAACATCAGGAAGAAGGAACACGGAAAGATTGAGAAGTTTCAAGTGTTGAAAGAACAGCTGGAACAGATGTGGAAGGTCAAGGTTAATGTGGTCCCCATGGTAGTAGGAGCACTTGGGCAGTGACCCCCAAACTGGAAGAGTGGCTCCAGCAGATTCCTGGAACAACATCTGAAGCCTCAGTCCAGAAGAGCGCAGTCCTAGGAACAGCTAAGATACTGCGCAGAACCCTCAGACTCCCAGGCCTCTGGTAGAGGACCCGAGCTTGAGGATGACACACAGATACCACCCCACAAAGGTGAGAGGGACATTTTAATTTTATATATATGTATATATATATGTAACATAGTTGAATAAGTTGTTGTTAAAATCCCGCTAAAATGGGGAAAATAGGGAGACTACGCCCTCTACTGTTGTACATGTTTACATCATGCCTGCTTCATGTTAGAGAAGCATGATGGGAAATTCTCAGTACGCCGGAGGATTTTCATGAGACAGGTCATGTCCGTGCGTCTGTGGACAAAATAAATTATAATTTTGAAAAGCACTTAAAAGTTAATCTGGGATACATGCCTGAAAGCAAACACCATTAGACTAACTCTGTTACATTTTGTGTTGGGTCAAACATGAACTCTGTGTACATTGTTTCACTGTGTCACTGTGTACATGTGCTTTGGTTAACAAATTCACACCTTGTACACTGTCTCCTGTGTCCATTTGTTGCAGGTATCTTGCAAATGTTATCATTTAATGTGTATTTTTTATTGCAAGTTCATGTGATTTGGTTAATAAGCTAAAATTATATAAAAAATGGTAACAGTTAATGGTGGAAAAATATGCTACATTTATTTTGTATTTTATTTTTTTTAGGAGGATATGAGATTTGCTTTGTTCATCTGGCTGTATAAAAATCACTTTACGATCACTAAATCATATACGTACAGTATAGCAGCCTATACAGGAAATCCTCAGTATGCCGGAGGATTTTCATGAGACAGACAGGACATGCGCTTTGGTCCACAAATTGACACCTTGTACACTGTCTCCTGTGTCCATGTGTTGTTGAATGCAGAATAAACACCCACCTGAGCTATTGCCACCACATGAGTTCCAGAGTGTAATTAATACAGAGAAGACATACAGTACATCGGTCACATTGGTGTCGTGACTCGTCGAAGACTGTTAGACCTGGCTGGTGTCTTCTCATGACTGCATCACTGGAGCTTTATTCCTTCGTGGTGGACTCTCAGCATAATTATTAATATTAAATGAGTGGGAACTTTGTTATCTAAAAAAAAACATGAGCTCTGGTCAGTCTGGTAAGTTTGATGGAACCCCTGTTGGTTGGGGTAAGGATATCGCATGTGGGTTAAATATCCCGCCTGTCCCATTTTCATTACGTGAGGATCAAAGGAGGGATGAAACATGTATAGTTATTGATCCTGTGGACAGTCCTGTTGAATATGACAATGTATCCTCACCACGTGATCAGTCTACACATGGGTTACACCCACCTCAGTGTGCTAGCACCTCCGGCCAAAACCCTATCCCTGATGAAGTGAGATTTGCTGACCAAATGTTGTACAACACTGTTGTACAACAGATAGGACAGCAGATAGCAAATAGTATTATAACACTTTTCACATCGACCCCTGCATCACACCTCACATCAACCCCTGCATCACACCCTAAATTGAACCCTGCAGTTACAGTGCACACGGCCCATGGAGATACATGCAGGGAGGAAAACTCTCTGCCCACCCAGACACTAGACCTCTCCCAGGTCCAACTGGTCACTCAGAGGCAAGTCAAAGAGCCACCTCCATTCAGAGGGGAAAATTCAGATACAATAGCTGTTGATGAATAGGAGGACTTAATGAGAACCTATGGTGGGGGTTTCGTTTCTCTTAAGGACAGGAGACAGTGTGTATAATACAATTATTTATTTGCCAATTCAAATCATGTAAAATATCCTCAGTAGGCTGAGTATGAGTCCGATAACATCATCGATGATATTGACAGACAGACAGGTTCAACAAACAGACAATTTCAACAAATACTTATCAAATCATGATGAGAGCTATTGAGATGATGAATAGTCCATTTGAGGTGTTGTTGTTGCAGAATATTCTGGGTACAGGAAAACTTCAAGTACAAACTAGGAAATGGATCACCTCTCTTTTTATACCCTAAAGGCGTAACTGTGGGAGGTGTGAATCAGTTGTTTAACTTCGTTCCTTCTGTTCTCCACTAATCTTTCCCCCAGTTTCAGTAGGTACATCATGACCTTAAGAAGTTAGCAGACACATCAAGTCGACAGTTTCACATGGCTGATGATATAACCTAATCAGTCCCGCGGACATTTAGTGCAGACAAAATTATGAAAAGATACTGACATTTACGCAAACACTTCTAAAGACAGATTAAATTCTTGCAGAATCTTTCATGACCTCGAGATTTGACACACACAACAACCTAGATTTTTGGTTCATCCATCCATCCATCCATCCATCCATCCATCCATCCATTCTCTTCCGCTTATCCGGGGTCGGGTCGCGGGGCCAGCAGCTTAAGCAGGGAAGCCCAGACTTCCCTCTACCTAGCCACTTCGTCCAGCTCCTCCGGGAGAATCCCAAGGCGTTCCCAGAGCAGCTGGGAGACATAGTCTCTCCAGCATGTCCTGGGTCGTCCCTGGGGCCTCCACTCGGTAGGACGTGCCCGGAACACCTCACCAGGGAGGCATCCAGGAGGCATCCTGACCAGAAGCCCGAGCCACCTCATCTGGATCCTCTCGATGCGGAGGAGCAGCGGCTCGACTCTGAGTCCCTCCCGGATGACCGAACTCCTCACCCTATCTCTAAGGGAGAGCCCGGACACCCTGCGGAGGAAACCCATTTCGGCCGCTTGTATCTGGGATCTCGTTCTTTCGGTCACAACCCACAGCTCATGACCATAGGTGATGGCAGGAACGTAGATCGACTGATAAATCGAGAGCTTTGCACCTTGGCTCAGCTCCTTCACTACGACGGATCTATACAGAGTCCGCATCACTGCAGATGCTGCACCGATCTGCCTGTCGATCTCCCGTTCCATCGTACCCTCACTTGTGAATGAGACCCTGAGATACTTGAACTCCTCCACTTGGGGCAGGATCTCATCCCCAACCTGGAGAGGGCACTCCACCCTTTTCCGAATGAGGATCATGGTCTCAGATTTGGAGGTGCTGATTCTCATCCGAACCGTTTTTACACTCAGCTGCGAACCGCTCCAGTGAGAGTTGGAGATCACGGCTTGATGAAGCCAACAGCACCACGTCATCCGCAAAAAGCAGAGAAGCAATACTGAGGCCACCAAACTAGACACCCTCAACGCCTTGGCTGCATCTAGAAATTCTGTCCATAAAAGTTATGAACAGAATCGGTGACAAAGGGCAGGCTTGGCGGAGTCCAACCCTCACTGGAAACAAATCCGATTTACTACTGGCAATGCGGACCAAACTCTGACATCGGTCATACAGGGACCGAACAGCCCTTAACAAGGGGTTCGGTACCCCATACTCCTGAAGCACCCCCCACAGAACCCCCCGAGGAACACGATCGAAAGCCTTCTCCAAGTCCACAAAACACACGTAGACTGGTTGGGCGAACTCCCATGCCCCCTCAAGGACCCTGCGGAGGGTGTAGAGCTGGTCCACTGTTCCACGGCCAGGACGAAAACCACACTGCTCCTCCTGAATCTGAGATATGACTTCCCGACGGACCCTCCTCTCCAGAACCCCTGAATAGACCTTGCCAGGGAGGCTGAGGAGTGCGATCCCCCTGTAGTTCGAGCACATCCTCCGGTCCCCCTTCTTAAAAAGGGGGACCACCACCCCAGTCTGCCAATCCATAGGCACTGTCCCCAATGTCCACGCGATGTTGCAGAGGCGTGTCAACCAGGACAGCCCCACAACATCCAGAGCCTTTAGGAACTCCGGGCAGATCTCATCCACCCCCGGGGCCCTGCCACCGAGGAGCTTTTTAACTACCTCGGTGACATCAACCCCAGAGATTGGAGAGCCCGCCTCAAAGAACGCAGACTCTGCTTCCTCATGGAAAGGTGCGTCTGCGGGATTGAGGAGGTCTTTGAAGTATTCTCTACGCCGAGTCACAACATCCCGAGTTGAGGTCAGCAGTGCCCCATCCCCACTATACACAGTAATGATGCTGCACTGCTTCCCCCTCCTGAGATGCCTGATGGTGGACCAGAATTTCTTCAAAGCCATCTGGAAGTTGTCCTCCAAGGCCTCACCGAACTCCTCCCACGCCCGAGTTTTTGCCTCAGCAACCACCAAAGCTGCATTCCGCTTGGCCAGCCGGTACCTATCAGCTGCCTCAGGAGTCCCACAGGCCAAAAAAGCCTGATAGGACTCCTTCTTCAGCTTGACGGCATCCCTTACCGTTGATGTCCACCAGTGGGTTCTGGGGTTGCCGCCACGACAGGCCCCGACCACCTTACGGCCACAGCTGCTGTCGGCCGCCTCGACAATGGAGGCACGGAACATGGTCCACTCAGACTCAATGTCCCCCGCCTCCCCCGGAACGTGGGTGAAGTTCTGCCGGAAGTGGGAGTTGAAACTCCTTCTGACAGGGGATTCCACCAGGTGTTCCCAGCAGACCCTCACAATACGTTTGGATCTGCCAGGTCGGACCTGCATCTTCCCCCACCATCGGAGCCATCACACCACCAGGTGGTGATCGTTTGACAGCTCCGCCCCTCTCTTCACCCGAGTGTCCAAGACATGCGGCCGCAAGTCCGATGACACGACCACAAAGTCGATCATCGAACTGCGGCCTAGGGTGTCCTGGTGCCAAGTGCACATATGGACACCCTTATGTCTGAACATGGTGTTCGTTATGGACAGTCCGTGATGAGCACAGAAGTCCAATAACTGAACACCACTCAGGTTCTGATTGGGGGGGCCTTTCCTCCCAATCACGCCCTTCCAGGTCTCACTGTCATTGCCCACGTGAGCATTGAAGTCCCCTAGCAGAACGATGGAGTCCCCAGTGGGAGCGCTCTCCAGCACCCCCTCCAAAGACTCCAAAAAGGGTGGGTACTCTGAACTGCTGTTTGGTGCATAAGCACAAACAACAGTCAGGACCCGTCCCCCCACCTGAAGGCGGAGGGAGGCTACCGTTTCGTCCACCTGGGTGAACCCCGATGTACAGGCACCAAGCCGGGGGGCTATAAGTATACCCACACCTGCTCGGCATCTCTCACCATGGGCAACTCCAGAGTGGAAGAGAGTCCAACCCCTCTTGAGAGGACCGGTACCAGAGTCTAAGCTGTGTGTGGAGGTGAGCCTGACTATATCTAGTCGGAACTTCTCGACCTCACACATCAGCTCAGGTTCCTTCCCTGCCAGAGAGGTGACATTCCACGTCCCAAGAGCCAGCTTCTGTAGCCGGGGATCGGATCGCCAAGGTCCCTGCCTTCGGCCACCGCCCAGCTCACAATGCACCCGACCCCTATGGCCCCTCCCACAGGTGGTGAGCCTATGGGAAGGATTTTTTTTTTTGGTTCAATGAAATGATATTATTTTATTATATGATTTTATTATATGATTTTATTGTATTATTTTATTGTATTAAAAACTTTCCACCACATTCCCCCCTTCCATGGCTTTTAAGCCATGGACCAAAACTTGGGAAATTTAATAAAATGCAACAATCCAATTTTTAACAAAGATGGCGCAGATCTATGGCTACTGTCTCACTATTCTTCACTACAGACGGAGGCGAAAAACCCGATGATTACATTCTTTGGGGAAAAATTCCTCTGTGACCCTTACTGAGCGAAATGCCTGTAGAGAAGACAATCCAAAATTAGTAGCCTCCAAAACCTTTGAACATGAACATTTCATCTATTCAAATTTTAATTTTAAATGATTCATAATTTATTTTAATTATTTATTTAAAAAAAAGATTTTAAAGGATTATAAGATACTGATCAATCATAATTAATTTTAATTCATTATTTATTAAAAAAAGGTTTTTAATAGGATTTTGAACTACTGGTCAATCAAGTAAATGCACTTCTAATATTAATTATGACATTCTGATTACTGAAAAACAAAGATTATTGAAAAACTGAACAATATGTAGTAGTGAGTTTATGAATTATTACTGAAATACTTATTGGTGACACAAAGTTATCAGTCCTTCACAGTGTTCTCGTCCCATGCTTGGCTGTATGGCAATAAGGACATTCCCGCAGAGCTCAACCCCTAATGGTGTGAGGCTCTCCCTGCTTCACTGACATTGAGACGAGTGAAATCTATACATCCACCCGCCTTTGTAGTCAGACTTCCCCTCACACCGGTGGGTGAGCTTCTGGCAGGAGTCCCCACCGCTGCTGTGCACATTGTAGAGGGACGCCTCACTCATCTCCATCATCTTAATCACTGGAAGGCTGTCCTGACGCTTCTCCCATGTCGGCCCAGTCAGGCGCTGGATACAGGTCTGGAATCTGTGGAGGTACCCTGGCCAACACTACCATCTCCCTCGCTACTGCACGTATCAATACTGACCTCATCACCGGGAAGCAAAAACAACACAAAACCTAGTATCACTACACATACTAAAATCACAACCCCAATATTAAACAATCTTTGCTTCCATCCTCCCAACATGTTATCAAACCAGCTTACAAAACCTGATTCAACATCCTGTCCTGCATTCTCCTTTACTTCAATCCTGAGATTCTTAATCCTCTTCATAGCCTTGGTAAAGGAATCATCTGGGGCCGTGTTACATGGAATATATGTACAACAGTACTCACCTATCAAAGCACAAACACCACCTCGCTCAGCCAATAACCAGTCCAAACCTTGTCTATTCTGCCAGCATACACCTGCTCACCAAGAGAAATCAAAGCGTCATCAGTGTAATTAATAAAACGTTGTTGATTATAATAGATGTAGTTAATCCACTCAGTGTTCTTATTGGTGGTTATCCATGGTAAAATAGACTCAAACCCTGATTTAACCTCATTCCTGGCCTTATACCTTTCAGGAATCCCTCTAGGCTGGCCTATTGAATCAAAATAAACATTAAGAGTCTGAAACATATTGTCTCTTAACCCTGTTAACAATATTATGATCTTTACCCGGTTGACTCTCAGAAGGAATTACAACTATCTTCTGCACTATTTGCACCCTAGCACCTCTGCCTGCCCAATCTAAAGGAAGAATAGAATGAAGTCGCTGTCCTCCACACCACCAATAATGATCAGCCATAACTACACTTTGGTAATGATAAGGACACGCTGGCACATGAACAGGACTTATTGACAAACCCTTTCGTTGAGTAGCAGATTTCAAAGTTGGTTTAGAACAATTAGCCTCTATATTCCACATGTAAGTGCATCTAGCTGAATTTATTATTCCTAAATACACACTCCCTGATTTTTCGAAGCATTCAAACCCTCCTACTGGTATTAAAGGAACACCTTTGAGCATCCCAAGATCTGCATTCCGTCTGCCAATCCTTTCATCCAACTCCATGGCATGCATGATATAAGGCCAATACTTATCTGATCCCTGGAACAGCAAAGACTCTGCCTTACACCATGGTCGAATAGTCCCTCTCTACCCGCCGATTTCATCAACACACATCTGCCAGCTGAAAACAGTATTCATCACAAACAGACAATCTATCTTAGGTTTAGTGCATATATAGCAGTCAGTCTTATGATTAAGATAACCTGCAAACTGTACCCACTTATACCAACCATTCTTTTCTGGTCCAACCACAGTTTCTTCTTCTTCTTCTTCAAACCAAGCTACCTCTTTCACCTTCATTGTAAAATGTTTAGACGTATCTTCCAACCCCAACAGTTTCCTGTGGAACCAGCTAGTATTTGTCTTAGTAGTTACAATTTGAGTTGAAGTTGGCCTTGAGATAACGATTAGATTAATAACATCACTATTGGCACCACTTCTCTTTGGGGAATTGAATAACTGGAAACTGCTGCATCAACATCCCCATCATAGCCAGGAGGAGAAGAAGGAACATTCCCCCTTTCCAGGGAATCCTTCCCCTGGCCTTCATCTTTGTCAATGAGAATGTCAATGGGTGCTTTTAAGCAATGCTTTAAATTATACCACGTAGGTGATCCTTTGACAGGGAGGCACGGTGGCGCCTCACAACATGGCGGACCCGGGTTCGAGCCCCGCTTTGTACGGAGTTCGCATGCTCTCCCCGTGTCTGCGTGGGTTCTCTCCGGGTTCTCCGGCTTCCTCCCACCTCCAAAAGCATGCGCTTCAGGTTGATTGGCCATTCCAAATTGTCCGTAGAAATGAGTGTGTGTGTGTGCATGGTTGTATGTCTTTGTGTGTGGCTCCGCGGTGCACTGGCGTCGTGCCCGGAGTGTCCCCCGCCTCACGCCCTATGCCGCCGAGATAGGCTCCGGCTCCCCGTGACCCGCTGCGGCGGATACAGCGGTGGTAATCTGAAGATGACTGACTGATCCTTTGACCTGCACTGCAGTGGAAGTGGCTCTCACCACCTCATACGGATCCTCCCGTCGGGAGGATCCGACGGGAGGATCATCTGAACACCTTTATGTACACCAAGTCTCCTGGTGTCAACGAAGGTGGATCCTCCTCACGGTCAGCTTTTGCCTGTAATGAGATAACACGAGCAGAGATGCTCCTGTGGATGTTAGTCATTTTTCTGACATACGACTTCATGTCATTTGTCAAAATATCAAGAGGAGGTCCCTTAGCTGATTTTCCTTTATCAACTTATGATATGAGAAAATTTCTATCGAATAGCCCATAGTAAGAGCTGATGCTTTCTCATACAATAAATGAGCGGCAGCCAGGTGCTAACAGCATTCTGGCAAACCTAATTCTACCGGCGTTAGTGCAACAGAATAATAGGCAAGTGGTTGAACATGTGTACCTATACCTGTTTTCTGGTCTAACATTCCTACTGCATGTCCCTGATGACACTACACAAACTGGAACGGTTTCTCATAGTCTGGAAGAGTCAAAGCCGGCGCCCGCTGTAGCAAAGTTTGAATAGTTTCAAAAGCAGCGTGTCCTTCTGATGTCCAAAGTAATCGCAAATTTCCTGCTCCATTTTCTTTAATCGTGTTTCTCAGAGGCTGGACAACAGCAGAATATCCATCAACCCATTCTGAACTGTACCCCGTCATTCCCAGAAATGTCATCATTTCTTTAACAGTGGTTGGCATGGGAGCTTTTGACACCGCTTCCAACTGGGAGGGAGAAACTAATCCCTTCTTTGATCAACCTCCCCAGGTACTCTACCTGATCCATGCAGTACTGTAATCTCTCTTGTGAGGCCTTCTGGCATGCGCTTTGTATGTATAAAATTGATTTCTGTACGTACATGCAAAAAGATGTCTACTGACAGAAGTTAGGGGTACACTAAAAAATGTGGAACACAAATCAATGACAGTGAACCGCCTAGCATCGGGTGGGACATTTGACAGCAAAGTGTGAGGATTAGGAACCTCAGCCGGGAAGTTCTCAATTACTTCATTCAACACATGTAAGTCATGCACTAAACTGTACTTCTTTTTATTTGCTTTTAACACTGGCATGATTGGTGTATTGCTGCATGGGTTCGGCTCAACCAACAGTACTCCAGCCTCCAACAGACCTTGAATAGTTCCCTCGATTCTTGCTTCAGCTTCAGTTTTTAGTGGATATCGAGGTGTCCGTGGTGGTCTACACCCTGGTTTCAGCTTGAACTCAACAGGTTGAGCTGACTTGACAGACCCTACATCAGTGTCATGTTTTGACCACAAGTCAGCTGGTACAGTAGCCATCATTTCCTTTCTTAGGTCTGAATGCTGAACACAGCATTCTGGTTGACATGGAAGCCTGATTACCTGTGGCCGAGCCCAGCCAGATGCAGAAATAAATATTTTAACAAGAGATCCCATGAAGATCCCGTGACAAATCGGAAAGGGAAAAATGTGACCCTGCCCGGAGGAAGCCCAGGGCCCACGTCTGGAGCCAGGCCTGGACGGAGGGCCCGTCAGCGAGCGCCTGGTGGCCGGGTCTGCCATGAGGCCCGGCCGGGCTCAGCCCGAAAAGGCAACGTGGATTCTTCCCACCCCTGTGGACCCACCACCCACAGGGCAGACCGGTGGGGTCGGGTGCCATATGGGTGGCAGTGACGACAGGGGGTCACGACGGACCAGACCCGGGTGGCAGAAGTTGGCTTTGGGGACGTGGAATGTCACCTCACTGGCGGGGAAGGAGCCGGAGCTTGTGTTGGAGGTGGAGCATTACCAGTTGGATCTGGTGAGACTTGCCTCCACGCCTAGCCTCGGTTCTGGATCCAAACTCCAGGATAAGGGTTGGACCTTGTTTTACTCTGGAGTTGCGTCAGGCGTGAGGCGCAGGGCGGGTGTGGGGATACTCACAAGCCCCTGGCTGAGCGCCACTGTGTTGGAGTTTACCCCAGTGGATGAGAGGGTCGCGCTTCCCTACGAGTTAAGGCTGGGGGGGGGGGGGGGGACTCTGACTGTTATTTGTGCATATGCACCAAATATCAGTTCAGAGTATTCGGCCTTCTTGGGATCTCTAAATGGGGTCCTTGAAGGGATCCCTGCAGGGGACTCCATTTCTCTCCTGGGGGACTTCAATGCACACGTCGGCAATGATGGAGACATTAGGAGGGGCGTGATTGGAAGGAATGGCCTCCCTTATCTGAACCCAAGCAGTGTTATGTTGTTGGACTTCTGTGCTAGTCACGAATTGTTCATAACTAACACCATGTTCGAACACAAGGATGCTCACAAGTGTACCTGGTACCAGAGCACTCTGGGTCGGAGGTCAATGATTGATCTTGTGATCGTATCATCTGACATTCGACCGTGTGTTTTGGACACTCGGGGGAAAAGAGGGGCAGAGCTGTCAACTGATCACCACCTGGTGGTAAGTTGAGTCCGTTGGAGGAGGAAACCTTTGGATAGACCCGGTAAGCCCAAACGAGTAGTGCGGGTAAACTGGGAACGTCTGGAGGAGGACTCAATTCCCACCTCCGAAGGAGCTTCTCGTGCATCCCTGTGGAGGTTGGAAGCATTGAACCTGAATGGTCGATGTTCAAAGCTTCCATTGCTGAAGCTGCAGCTGAGAGCTGTGGTCTCAAGGTCTTGGGTGCCTCAAGGGGTGGTAACCCTCGAACACCGTGGTGGACCCCGGTGGTCAGGGAAGCCGTCCGACTGAAGAAGGAGGCCTTCAGGGGCATGTTGTCCCTGGGGACTCCTGAAGCAGTTGTAGGGTACCGACAGGCCAAAAGGACTGCAGCCTCGGCTGTGATGGAGGCAAAACAGAGGGTGTGGGAGGAGTTCTGTGAGGCCATGGAGAAGGACTATCAGACGGCACCAAAGTTGTTCTGGAGGACTGTCCGACACCTCAGGAGGGGGAAACGGGGGACCATCCAAGCTGTATACAGCAAAGATGGGACACTGTTGACTTCGACTGAGGAGGTTGTCGGTCGGTGGAAGGAACACTTTGAGGAACTCCTGAATCCAACTACCCCAACTGACCCGTCCTCTGTTGCAGAGGCAGAGCTGGAGGATGATGGGGGATCAGAGTCTCTCGGGGCGAAGTAACCGAGGTAGTTAAACAACTTCACGGTGGCAAAGCCCCGGGTGTTGATGAGATTCGCCCGGAAATGCTGAAGGCTCTGGGTGTTGAGGGGCTGTCGTGGATGACACGCCTCTTTAACATTGCGTGGAAGTCTGGGACAGTGCCGAAAGACTGGCAGACTGGGGTGGTGGTTCCTCTTTTTAAAAAGGGGGACCAGAGGGTGTGTACCAACTACAGGGGCATCACACTCCTCAGCCTCCCAGGGAAAGTTTACTCCAACGTGCTGGAAAGGAGGGTCCAGCCGATTGTCGAGCCTCAGATTGAGGAGGAACACTATGGGTTCCGTCCTGGTCGTGGAACAATGGACCAGCTTTTTACTCTCACAGGGATCCTAGAGGGGACTTGGGAGTATGCCCATCCAGTCTATACGTGTTTTGTAGACTTGGAGAAGGCGTATGATCGAGTCCCCAGGGATATACTGTGGGAAGTACTGCGGGAGTGTGGGGTGAGGGGGCCTCTCCTCAGGGCCATCCAATCCCTGTACGCCCAAAGTGCGAGCTGCGTTTGGGTTCTCGGCAGTAAGTCGGACTTGTTCTGAGTAGCTGTTGGCCTTCGCCAGGGCTGCGCTTTATCACCAATTCTGTTTGTGATTTTCATGGACAGGATATCGAGGCGTAGTCGTGGTGAGGAGGCTTTACAGTTTGGTGGCCTGAGGATTGCATCGCTGCTTTTTGCAGATGATGTGGTCCTGTTTGTGTCATCAGCCTGTGACCTGCAGCACTCACTGGTCCGGTTTGCAGCCGATTGTGAAGCGGGAAGGATGAGGATTAGCACCTCCAAATCTGAGGCCATGATCCTCAGCAGGAAACTGGTGGACTGCCTTTTTCGAGTGTGGAATGAGGTCCTTCCACAAGGGAAGGAGTTTAAGTATCTTGGGGTCCTGTTTACGAGTGAGGGAACAATGGAGCGTGAGATTGGACGAAGAATTGGGGCAGCAGGAGCGGTATTGCAGTCGCTTTACCTTACTGTTGTCACAAAGAGGGAGCTAAACCGAGAGGCAAAGCTCTCCATCTACTGTTCAATCTTCGTTCCTACCCTCACCTATGGTCATGAGCGATGGGTCATGACCGAAACAACAAGATTGCGGATTCAAGCGGCTGAAATGGGCTTTTTCAGACAGATAGCTGGTGTCTCCCTTAGAGATAAGTTGAGAAACACTGCTGTTCGCGAGGGGCTCAGAGTAGAGTCGCTGCTCCTTTGCGTGGAAAGGAGTCAGTTGAGGTGGTTTTGGGCATCTGGTGCGGATGCCTCCGGGACGCCTCCCTAGGGAGGTGTTTCTGGCACGTCCAGCTGGGAGGAGACCTCGGGCCAGACCCAGAACCAGGTGGAGGGATTATATCTCAACACTGGCCTGGGAACGCCTTGGGATCCCCCAGTCAGAGCTGGTGGATGTGGCCGGGGAAAGGGAAGGTTGGGGCTCCCTGTTGAAGCTGCTGCCCCTGTGACCCGACTACGGATAAGCGGTTGAAGATGGATTGATGAACAAGGGATTTATCTTCACTAATCCAAATGCTTTTGTTCTCTGTTTGTATGTAATTCACGCTTTTTGCTTCAAGAACCATAGGTCCTAAGTGTTTAGGCTCATAACCTGGATTTACAAGTAATGTTACATGAGGAATGCTATTTTTAATGTTAAATTCTCTGCCTAAATATGTTTTTTTATGTACATCCATCGCGGCTCCCTGTTTTCCTAATATTATGTAACCGGCCTGAATCTCAACCCTTTCAGGTTGATCTGGCCTAAGATATACTGTATCTTTAAAAAATTGAAGTGTACAATGTTTCGGGCATGTTGGTGGCTTCGCATCAGGCAAGTTCACTTCGATATAGTTCATCCACTCATTGTCTGGATTCAGAAAAGAGTCACTCAGGTTTCCAAGCCAATACACCATTTCCTCTTCTGGTTTTAAAGTCATTTGGAGTTTTCTTGCGTCAACAATTACTCCCGCTGGAGTGCACAAAATGGTGCACTCCAACACTACACAACGCATCTCTTCCAAGAAGATTCACAGGACTTTGATCTGATATTAGCACAGGCAGTTCTATAGTTTTTCCTTGGAATTGCAAGGGTACTGGTTCGGAAGTAATTATCAGCTGCTTTGTCCCTGAGAATCCAACGATTCAAACATATTGTCCTGATCTTGGGAGGTGTTGCGAGTCGGCCTGGCCCACTCAGGTGTAAGCAGCACCTGAATCCGCCATCATCTTCATCGGCTTTCCCGCTAATTTAACCTGCAGCATCGGTTCTTCATCAGGGCGTGATGTAACAGCCAGCTGATGACCCCCCCTTAGGATCCTCAAGGCCCCCTAGTACCCAGCAGGAGGTCCCTGCCAGGGGTTCACAGGTCCCCGAAAACTCTGTTGGTAATTGTTCTGTCCTTGCATGTTTTGAGATCCAGCATAACGAGGTGCTTTGCAATTGTTGCGTAAGTGTCCCACTTTTTCACAATTTTAGCATCTAGGTGGTCCAATCTTAGGATTGTTCATTCGTCTTGCTGTCATTCCTCTGCCTCGTCCCATTGCAAGATCTACCCAGCCTGGAGGCTGCACATATACCACTTGGAATAAATATATCACTTTTTGGATCGGCATCTGAGAAGAGTACGGAGGAGACACTTTCTTTCCCGCATCAACTATCTTTCCTACATGTTTTTTAGAAGCGTCTCTTAATTTCTCTCCCTGGGTTTGAAACATCTGCAAAATAGCTAACTCTCTATCGCGCTTTTGAACACGTTTATATTTATTCTTTGGTCTATAGTTTTTTATCAAAGCCTCCATCTCTCTACACTGACTTAAGTCAAATGCACCATCCGCAGGCCAGGGAGACCGATTGCTTCACGTCTGCTTGTTCCATTTTTGAGAAACTTTATTCATTTCATCAGACAACAGTGGGTTCAGTTTACTGAGAATCCCCACTGCAGTCCAACTCTGCGATTCAGACCCCATGATTCACACAGCACAGACAATGTAAGCAATTATGTAATGTTGTAAAATGTGTATATGTATATGATAATGAATGGAAAATAAGCAGTTATGTTGTGATGTGAAAAATGGTACAAAATGATAATGAAGCACAATTACAGAACGCACAATTTAAAAGATGTTGTAGATCAGTGTAAAATGATAAACACAGACCAACAGTGACAAGATCATTTTATAGAATGTGGTTGAATTAAAGTAAAATATTTCTATATGTGTAGAATTATGTATGTATGTGTCTATATGATGTTTATGTATTAGTGCTACAACCCCCCCCTTTTTAAAAAAAATCAAATCTCTAAATAAACTGCACGATAGTAACAACAAAAAAATTAAAAAATGTATATTTAGATATCCCAAGCCAACCACAGACAAAGAACAAATTGTCAAATTACACGTATTTAGGATGTTTCTGTATTAGCTTTGCACACACGCTCCTCCAGACACCGAAACAACCAACCGTTCGCAATTAGCAATGATAAGCTACGTAATGCTAAGCTTATTATGCTATCCAAAGCTACTACATTAAAGTATAATCAATTAAATGTGCTATTTTATGCTAAGCTAACATGCTAAGCTAACATGCTATGCTAACATACTAAGCTAATAAGCTAAGATAATATGCTAACACGCTAATGTACGCTAATCAAGCTCACATGCTAATCTAACATGCTAACACGCTTATATATGCTAGTCTATGCTAATTTTATGTTAGTTTATGCTAATTTATGCCAAGCTCAGTCAGAATTGTTTCAGTGAGCATCTGTGAAGTGACACACTTATCAAACAACCCAATTTTCTGACAAAAATGACTTTTAACTCCACATTAATGTTTTTCACAGGATGGCGTTTGTAAATTGGATAACCTCCAACATGAACCCAAAACACTATTCTTAAATTGGATAGCCTTCAACTCCAAACATCTAAGCCTTACCCACTATTAGAGAAATTAATTCCACGCTTACTCTGAATATTCAGTAAAAAAAATTGAAAAATAAAGTGTGTAACAAATATAAATATTAGTGATAACAGTTAATATTAATTATTGGGGCTTTCAGATAAATCTTTAACTGCGTCTAATGCAATCAAACTCAAACAAAGAGAGAAAGGCAACCATTGGCTTTCTCTAACAAACAAAACAAAAACAAACAAAAAATAAAAAAATAAAAATAGCAGGCCTGCTCATTCACACCACAGATATCATGCAAGAATCTAAAATTCAGTTCCCAACAACTCAACAATCTTTTTTTTTTTCCTATTACACACTGGACACCAATACACCAAATTATTACACATAAAAATATGAGGGTTTATCCCTCATCACTAACACACACACACGCAGATCAAATCATCCACATTCATCTCGTCCACATTTATCTCATTTCTGTCCGTCCTTGTCAACTGCACACACAGACACACACACTCACACACACACACACACACACACACACACACACACACACACACACACACACACACGCAACAAATTCCTTTTCAGATAAACAGAGAAGTAGAGTGTGAGGCCAAGGGGAGGGGGTGAGAGAGAGAGACGAATAGAGAATAGAGCAGATGTTTAGAGAAATAGACAGATATTTACAGGCAGATCACCAATTTATCAATTTCCACAAACACTTAAGCAATTTTTATGGCACAAGAAAGAGTTTAACAGGAACATAAAAATCCTCCCACCCCAGTCTGGACAAATATTTACAGAGATCTCAAGTGGACCGGCCGTACTTTATTTATTTATTTATTCAGTTCATTTTTCTTCTTTCCAGACATGTTATTACAACATATTTCACTTTCATCAGTGTTGAAACATCATCAGCAACATCCGAAGAGAAAAAAAAAGGGTTAACGGGTAGAAGCCATTGGCTTGTAAGATTCCCGTCCCCTAAATTATCAACAAAACATCTCTCTCATTAGAATATGTAATCAACAAACTCAGACATTAAAAGTCTTCAACCAGTTCATACATTGAATTTTGACAGTTGTTCATACCCTTATCCACTTCCAGATATTAGCCTTTTACCCTAGAGTATAATCATGTTTACATTCTTCCTAAGAACACAAGGTTTGTTAACATCATGGATAGCCAAAACAAGAAGTTGACCTTGCCAGTGTTCTCCACAAGAATATAATGATCATATTAACCTCTTTCAGCAGACAGTGTTTATACAAGAATTAACCAGTTTGTTGCAGACACTTTAACAGTTTCACATGGTATTATATTGTCAAAAGATATCAACATGCTCTTTAAATTCTCAGGTTAATGTTATCCCATGTTATCACAAATACATGTTGCTGATTTTTGTTTGTTTGTTTTTTTGTTCAGTAGTCCATGTTTCTGACATCAATGATGTTGATTTTTTCGACTGTTCCATGAAATACTTGACATGTCCAAAAATGTAGCGCCCCCAATATTGAAGTGACTCTGTTGTACTGATCTTTGGTGTAGTAACAATTCTTGTCCGTCTTTATTGCTCATATTTCACCAACTCCTCTGCACTCCTGATCACCGGTCCGGAGAAAGCCCGTTTGTTTTGATGAAGATCCTGCAGTTGTTCGTCCAGGTGATATCGATCAGCCCATTCTTCTTCAGTTGTCGAGCTTTTTTAGCGATATCAGCAGTCTTTTTAGTGAGATTCTCACTAATATAGACATTTTTTCCTTTCAGTTTGAAGCCTTGTTTCAGAAGAGCTATCTTGTGTTTACGATTGTTGAATTTTATCAGCACTGCAGGTGGTCTCCTACCTCCAGATGGTAATGGGTAACATGTCTCAATCTGGTCCGGATCTATAGTTATCTCCAAGTCCCTCAGTTGAGAACTCACTTGTTGCTCCAGAGATTCGATGTCAGCGCTAGCTATAGCATCTCTGTAATTCCTCGGCTTGATTTTGATTCCAGTGATGATCACATCATTTATACGAATGCCTTGTTCCAAATCTTCCATTATTTGTTGTCCCTGTTCCAAGACAACAATTTTTCGGTCTTTTTCATCCATGTCTTTCTGCATTTTCTTCATTTTGTCCTTCATTTCTTCCAAGGCATCTAGCACCGGTTTTGCTTTTATTCCAACTTTTTATCAAAGTCACTCCCTAACTTATCAAAGTTGCTCTTTAACTCACTCTTTAATTCTTTCATAGAGACCATCTGGTCTTTAGTATCCTCTGATTTTCCTTTTGGTTTCGTCATTTTGCAGCGAATAAGTGAGAGTCAGTCTGGGTTTGAGTTAGAGAGATAGCCACAACAGGAGACAGAAGAAAGACGTCTGCTCCCATTGAGAGATGTTTCGCATTCCGCATGGGAATCCAGCTCAAGGCTCTACGCACTGACCAGAGATGAATCGATCATTGACGCACTCCATGTGTTTATCTTCCCGTCACCTATGGAAAACCAGCCTGAACGGCATCTCTTCAACAATCATCAGCTTGATCAGAAATCTTGACCTCATAAGTGCGGTCCACACAGTTTCACCAACCCTGAAGTTAGAAAACCATATGGTACCCGATCTGAATTCCATCCAAACACAGCGAACAAGTCTCTAATTTTATTGTGGCTTTCGAAACTTTGTTCTTTAACGAGTCAAACAAAGGCCACCCATGGGCTTTTACCGCTGTGCCCCACTAGGATGGAAAACGTCGGACCTTAACAGTCAAACAAATAATTTATGTGTGCTAATAGACTGTCAGCCAAATACCAATGACCCATAATTTACCGATTCAATATTGGATCTGACATCTTCACAAAAATTTCTTTTAATACCTCAACCTCAACCTTTTTATTTTTGTTTTCTAAAAGTTTATTGATAGTCACCCATTAAATAAGAGAAAAGAGTAGACAAATATTTTCATGCCAAGCAAACAGATATTAAGCAGGCAAACAACATATATTCAGACAAATACTCAACCCACGATAACCCACACAGGTAGTTTTGGGAGGACTAACTAAACAAATTTATTTTTTAAAATTATGTTTAGCAAACAAATCTCACCAGACACCATAGCAACTCCTCCAGACAGACAGTAATGCAATATTTAAGCCAAAAAGCTTACCTCATAAGTGTGCACAGTGCAGTCTGTCTGCCTGTGGGAGGCACTACAGGCGCCGGATGGAGTCTTAAAACCCTCGCTGTTTGTGACGCCACTTTGTGGTGGGGGTTTCATTTCTCTTAAGGACAGGAGACAGTGTGTAAAATACAATTATTTATTTGCCAATTCAAATCATGTACAATATCATCAGTAGGCTGGGTATGAGTCCGATAACATCATCAATGATATTGACAGACAGACAGATTCAACAAACAGACAATTTCAACAAATACTTATCAAATCATGATGAGAGCTCTGGAGATGATGAATGGTCCATTTGAGGTGCTGTTGTTGCAGAATATTCTGGGTACAGGAAAACTTCAAGTACAAACTACGAAATGGATCACCTCTCTTTTTATACCCTAAAGGCGTAACTATGGGAGGTGCGAATCAGTTGTTTAACTTCGTTCCCTCTGCTCTCCACTAATCTTTCCCCCAGTTTCAGTAGGTACATCATGACCTCAAGAAGTTAGCAGAGACATCAAGTCGACAGTTTCACATGGCTGATGACATAACCTAATCAGTCACGCGGACATTTAGTGCAGACAAAATTATGAAAAGATACTGACATTTACGCAAACACTTCTAAAGACAGATTAGATTCTTGAAGAATCTTTCATGACCTCGAGGCTTCCTGGGGCCGTTTCTCCCAAGTGCTGAAAGATTTGACACACACAACAACCCTAGATTTTTGGTTCAATGAAATTATATTATTTTATTATATGATTTTATTATATGATTTTATTGTATTATTTTATTGTATTAAATACTTTCCACCACAAACCTTCATTATGAAGAGCGATATTCGGGTAGAACATCAGGCTGAGGAGATTCTCATCCACCTG